>NW_015653466.1:662304-667247 GCF_001515625.1 Sinocyclocheilus rhinocerous | reverse complement strand
TTTTTTTGTTGTTAAATAAACAAAATCACTGGTAAATAAAACACACCTTAATATCGATATTTTTTGTTTGAGTATCGATACTTTCGATACTCACGTCAGTATCGATATATCGATACTTCGGATCGATACGCCCATCCCTACTTCACACTAGAGTTTACCCTGCTGCAAATACAGGTGCGTCCATTAGATGAACTGAAAAAAAGCACAGATCGCTTGATGGAGAGTGAAACTCTGAAGCATTCAGTCAGAGTGTTCGGCGAGTGAAAATATATCTGTGCTAAACTTATACTTAGCCTCCAACTCACACACTGGCAAGTAAAATCTGAGAATTTATTAGCCATTGGCTAATATTGGACATCATTTAGTCGCCCAGAGTGAAGATTTAGTCGCATATGTGAGTGATTTACTCTCATTGTAGTGGGTTAATGTTTCCGTATACACTAACTTTAATGCTTTCTTATGATACTTTTGGGAAACGCAGCCCTGTTTGAATGCACTATCAGCAGTGAGTGAATGCTCTCTGTAATGGATTGGTTCTGTCTTGCAACATTTGCGTGTGTTCAGATGAGCAGGAAAATAGTTCTATCCTACACAATTATTCGATAACATAGGTTATTCGTCCAATTCAAGGCATATTGTACGCATTTTTTTTGTTGTTAAATAAACAAAATCACTGGTAAATAAAACACACCTTAATATCGATATTTTTTGTTTGAGTATCGATACTTTCGATACTCACGTCAGTATCGATATATCGATACTTCGGATCGATACGCCCATCCCTACTTCACACTAGAGTTTACCCTGCTGCAAATACAGGTGCGTCCATTAGATGAACTGAAAAAAAGCACAGATCGCTTGATGGAGAGTGAAACTCTGAAGCATTCAGTCAGAGTGTCCCGCCTTTTCTTAAATGACTAAAAATTCCTCGGCTCTGAGAAGTGTGACCCAGCCTTGTGCCCCCACTGTTTAGCTTTCTGCTCCAAGTCTCTGGGTAAACAACTGCTTAAAAGGTATCGCTCCTTTTTTCTCTCCTCTGTTCTTTTCGTGGCCCTCTTTCTCCTGATCATTTTGCTCTAATGACGTTTACAGATGTACTTAGACCTCCTTGTGTGTGTTTTAGTATCAGGTTATTACCACCCATGTTTACGGCTATGCTAAAAAGAATCACATTATGCTTGGCATGTCGGGATAGAAGAATTCAAATCAAAGCTCTCGCAAAGCTGTCTTTATCTAAGTGTTTAGTAACTTAAGACAGCCAGCCTGCACATTCAATTTTAAAACCCTCATACGTACAATCATAGAAGGTTGTGGGTATTGAATTGACACACACACACACACACACACACACACATTGGCTTGCTAAATGCAGTAATCACAAATTTTGTCAATTTGACTGATGGGCTTGGCTCAACTTTGCTCAGATTTAGAGAAAATAATATGATGGAATCAATCAACAAGTTTCGTTGTGGGTGTTTTATGTTTTACTGTTGTATAAAATTAGCACTACTAAAATAATGGTAAAGTCATCAAACTTTGAAACAGCACTGTATTGTAGTGATATATTAAAATGTTTAATGTTAATGAAGCACAATTGTGAATGTAATATAGCTTTTATATAACAATTCAGTCAACAAGAACTTATTATTGAGTAACATACAATTCAGTCACAATATTGCCATGCTTTTGCTTCAAAGAAAACTGTTGCACATTGTCAAGTAAAACATGTTAGCTGTGTTTTGTTCCAGAATGAGTTTTTGAATGAATCTGGTGAATAAATGATTCAATGAATCAAGACAGTCCCTGCATCCCAGTTTTCTATATTAATATATTTTAAAATGTAAAAATGTAATTGATTTCTTTGATGCCAAAGATGGTTTTTCAGCTGCCATTACTCCAGTCTTAAGTGTCACATTATCCTTCAGAAATCATTCTTATATGCTGATTTGGTGCTCAAGACTAAATAATTTCCTATTATTATCAATGTAGTTGTGCTGCTGAATGTTCTGTGGAAATCATGGTAAATTTTTTCTGGAATATATATTCTATTTATAGTGATTAAACCACTAAGGACTGTGAAAGAGGGAGGGAGAGAGAGAAAAAGATAGAGAGAGTGAGAGAGGAATGAAGTGGAAGAATGACCATGCACTGCAGCACTGATAAGAAGACTGGTGGCGATGGCATTGTGTGTATGCGTGTGTGCTGCTCGGTTAGCTCTACAAGAGCATGGCACAGAATCAGAAACCATCTATCCAAACCTGCTGACATGTGCTTTCTCTCTTTCTTTCTCTCCCTCCCTCTTTACAGTTCTCCTCCTCTTTTTAACCCACCTCTTCTTGAAGAGAGGCTGGTAAATCCTTGGCTAGTATCAGTTAATGCCGCTAACTCTTGTTTGAGATTGAGAGTACTGGCAATTCCTGTACATGTTTGTGCCGATCTTCTCTGTCTCAAACCCTTTTTTCATCTCTGTTTGAACTTTTCAACTCTTGAACTCTCGATGGCCTCGATGGAGTAGATTCTTCCTTTGCATCCGTTCGGGATCTCCTCGTTTTTCACACTTGTTCATTCTTTTCTCCTCTCATTTGACAGACAGACAGACCTGCCCCCCGGCCATGTCACTCACGCTGCCCAACTTCATTTACGGCCCTGATTGACACCTCTTACACATGGGCTTGCACACACAGACATACTGTAGATGTCTTCTCACATGAATAGTATTAGCTTTACCTCATTTTGAGCTGCTTGTCTGTCAGTCGCTATTATTTGCCTGCTGAATGTGAATAGAGGCCTCTCTCAGAGACACTCAGGCTGTGTGTGTGAGTGTGTGTGCGCCATGGCGCCACTCTGTCTTTGTGTCTCTTCAATGGCACCTTCATGTTACATAGCGTAGCCACATATTGTCTGTCACACTTGACTTGTCTCTCATGTTATGAGGACCTGAGAAAGTGGAGGAAAGAAATAGATGAGTGGACTGATATGATACAGTATAAATTGTATAAATCTATGGTATTTGAACCGCTGAAAGCAGACAGATGGGAATATATAGACTAATTCAGTTCTTTTCTCTGCTTGCATATGGTTTTTCTAGTGTGTTGCCTTTTGAGCTGAGGTCTTTTTTATGGAAATGTCTAAAATATCCCTACTTGATAAGCCAGCTGGGTCTTTCCTGTTATGCAGTACTTTTTGAAATGTACATTTAAGCATTTCTATAAAAGGCTGTAGCAGATTTTAAAAATATGATCTTGTCAAGATCAGGCAATTAAACTTTATTAATTATAGCTTGGCTATTTACAAAATGGCAAGAAAATGAGCCAGATGCCAGGATTTTACCATCTTTCGAAATGTTGATTAATGCAGATTTTATTGAACAGGATAGAACGTTGAGCGAGAAAAACTAATACCACAAAACATCATAAAAAACATTTGCTAATACTTACTAACATTTGCAATCTTGTATTCTTACCAAAAATGTCACAAAAATGTCACTTTGTGAAGGATGATTCATCAGACATTTGTTTTGTTTTGTTTTTTTATATATAAAAACTTGCCAGAAGAAAAATGAATTTTTAAATTTAAAAAATAATAATGAAATATTTTTGTTCTGATTTTGTTATGATTACTAAAAAGATCAAATAAGACCGCTGCATTTATTTATATTTGACAGTTTTCCTTTTTAGACGTTTGTGCAGCCTAGAAAATGGGCAGATCCATTCACAGCATAGTAGTAAAATGATTGAATTACACTACCATTCAAAAGTTTGGAGTCAGATTTATTTTGAAAGAAATGTATACTTTTATTTATCAACGATGCATTAAATTGATCAAAAGTGACAGTAAAACATATTGTACAGATGTACCGTATTATGGTTTCTACAAAAATATTAAGCAGCACAACTGTTTTCAACATTGAAAATAACAAGAAATGTTTCTTGAGCAGCAAATCAGCATATTAGAATGATTTCTGAAGGATCGTGTGAAACTGAAGACTGGAGTAATGGCTGCTGAAAAATTAGCTTTGCCATCACACAAATGATGGGGACATAAAAATGTACTGCTTAACAGAAATGACCCAGCTCATACCAACGTAAGGTGGTCAAGCTGTTGTTTTGAACATGAAGCTGTTTTTTCGTGGTCTGACTTTGTTTACCAGTCCTAACCAGCTTGTCCAAAAATATCTGTCCAACAGTACTTGGTCCCACCTGCTCATAGTGAAACTGATCGGCCATCTAGAATAGCTCATAACTATAAATGACCAACAAGAAACCATGTAAAACAAAAGCTGGTTTAGCAAGAGTCTCCTGCAGAGTTTATTGTTCCAACCAGACTCTCTATTGAATGTTATGATGGACTTTACTCCCACCCTTTTGCCTTCTCTCTCTTTCTCCTCCTCTCTGTTTATTGGGCCACTTATCACTCTTATGGAGATCACTTCCTCTCTCGCTCTCTCCACATCATCTTCATTCTCCTTTGTCTTATCACCCTCCCTACAGCACTCCTGGGAATCCTCCAGTATCCCATCATGCCCTTCTGTAATCTGTAACACCATTTTGTCAGCACATCTACTTGTATGTTTGACTTCCCCGTTCCCCTTTTCGTTTCTCTCTCTCAAAGTGTTTTCCATTGTTCTGTGTCTTTTTAATGTTAATGCTGATGGCTGTGGCCAGGCTGTGCCCTAGAGGACTCTGATAAGAGCTGCTGCCTTTTCTGTTTTCTTTTGGTTGTACTGTTTTATATTTTCACTTCAGTAACTTCAGGTTGAGATACAGAGGAGAGAAAGGAAAAACAGAGGTGGTAATGCTGAATCGGAGTCAACACACAAAAAGAAGTACCACAGAATTATATTATGTTTATATACTTATATATTAAGCATTATTTATATATTACTGGTATCTTGCTTGCGTATATGTGTGTGTGTGTGTGTGTGTGTGTGTGTGTGTATATAT
>NW_015653466.1:626983-662253 GCF_001515625.1 Sinocyclocheilus rhinocerous | reverse complement strand
CGTGTATGTGTGTGTGTGTGTGTGTGTGTGTGTGTGTGTATATATATACTGTATATATATATTCCTAAAAATCACTGTTTTCCTCTATTGACAGAAACATAGTCAGTGCTAAAGCTCAACACAAGCCTGCTGTCTTTGCCTGTGGTGTGTGAAACCTAATAACGTGTACTAAAATCACAGCAAGTGTCGGGAAAGGGTTGTTATGATTTTCTGAAAGAGGAAGAGTGAAAGGTGAAGGGTTAAGATGAAATTAAAATGCTTTTTTGAGGGGTGTTTGGGGGGCAGCAATTCTTCACCTGTGGCAGTTTCTACTGTCTGTAATTTCAGCTGTCAGTCCAGGTTAGATGGGACACTTTTACTTGTGTCTGTAACTGAAGAGAGTTCTGAAGAGAGAGGGAGAGAGGGAAAGTCAAGAGAGGACATGTCTGCTTTTCCCTCACTCATCTCCCTCCTGAAATCAGCAGGTGCATCTCTCTACACTCTCCGTCATGACCCTGGATAGGGGCATGGGGTCACCAGGGGTCAATCACTTGCTGATGATTTTCTTTCTGTCTTTCCGCTGCAGTCAGCTAAACTCTGCGGTGGTTATCTGTGCTCTATACGTGAATTCACCGGCCTGACCTTTTTAATTTCGTCTGACATTTTTATTATTCAATTTGCCCTGTGTTCTCCTACATCGCTAAGGTCCTGTTGCTTTGAAAAAATTCAAATGAAATAGAATTTAAAAAAATGTAGAGTTGCTTGATTGCATTAAATAAATCGAGCGCTGGCGGTGTGGATGATAATTGACTATGAAGGGCAGAACTAAAGGTACAGTTAAAGCGAGAGTGCCATAAATGAGGAATGATAAATTTAATCTGGGCCTGATTAAATAAGCGAAAAGAGGAACAGCGTCTCTTTGGGGTCGGCCACTGGGCAAACAGAAAGATTGCCTGATGGATTCATCCTTTGCTCAGGTTGAATATTAATGTGAATATGTGTGTGTGAGAGAGAGAAAAAAGAGGGAGAGAGCACCGATAAGACTTTGATAAAGATTCGTTTTCCCAGGGATTTAATTATGTTGCCTTTTAAATCCGAGCAGGACCTGAGGGCCGGATGCTCCCAGTCCTTGTTGTAAAACATTCTCAGTACTGTTTGACTTTAATGTTCACCTGCTTTGACAAATCTAATGTGTAATTTAGAGACATACGGCAAACATACAAGTGCAGCATGCTTTTCATAGGCTTCCTTAACACCTGGCATTAACATGCGTTTTCAGTCATTGAATTGCACTTGACCACATTGTGAGACACATTGTGGTGGTTTCTGATGAATGAACCCTCATTCTGAGTTTGTCAAGGATGGATTTTGACCCAAAGTTTGTAAATGATATCCACATACACATCTCTATCTGATCACACTGTGAACTATTCCTTTAATATAAATGTCTTAACTGTCACTGTAATGTATAGAACAACAAAAAGTAGTAACAGGGCAGATCTTTAGAAATAGCTCTTTATGCATCATAATAACTTATTTTATAGTGATGCACATTTAGTTGGTTTGGCTGTTTGACTGAGGTCAAAGTCTCAACAGCTGTCTTTCTGTTTCCTTTGAAAAGATCTCAGGTAGACTGACTGTGTTCCTCTGCTCAGACAGGCAGTTGGAGACATCCACCTGAAGGTAGGGAACATGTTGGCCCCAGGATCAGGATTAGAGGTAGTTTGACAGCTGCTCAGTGTGGTTCCTGTGTGCTTCCATGTGTAGGAACAGCTATAGACATGAATCTCTCTTATAGGAATTTACTAAATATAAAATTATCCTAAACATTTGATTGCTTGGTACAAATGTGTGTTCATTTGCATAAGATAAAATATGATGACAATGGAATTTGCTGTTGATAGTTCAGTTAAGTGTGAAGAAGTCAGATGCATGGCACAGCGTCATTAACAAAATATATTAAAATGTATTATTATTATTATTATTTAAAATTATGAAATACTGATCAGAACATCCTTGTTGGAGTTCCAAGCTGAGAATCGTCAACAGTTTTATCCAAACGTTTTTCAGGAATTTGCAGTCTTAGTTCAAATGCTGCTACTACTACTAAAATTAAATGTCTGACTTAAATATAACTTAGGGTAAATATTTAAACATTTTTTTTTTTTTAATATATTATGATGATATTTTGATATTATGATGTTATTATGTGATATTATGATCTCTATTTTTTGTAAATAAACAATTTTTGGAGGTCTTGTGATGCGGCCCAAAGAACGGAAAACAGACTATTTATTTTTGGTTTTTTTGGATTACTCTGCCTCACATACACACCATAGACAGAGAAGAGGCCTGTCACAGGCAGATGATGCACTTGTCAGATTTCTCAAAGGAATACTCAAGTGTTTTTCACACATTAAAAAGCACACACACATACGTTTACACTGTTCTCTCTTTCCACTAAGCTGGCCGGTCTCAATGAAATGACCTCGGTGCGGAAAAAAAGGACAACCGGAATTGCAAATGCATATTTAATTGCATGCACTGCACAAAAACTGTCCCTTTCTCCACAAACTACTAACATTCCACAAACTGCTAACATACACACACCTGAAACAAAGCAGCGAAACAATTACTAGAACTCTCAGACTGCCAATTAAACAATCAATCACAATTTCTGGAAAAAGCCATTTCAAAAACACTCAACGCTGAATAACTTGAAGCTGCGCTTCAGTGTGTGGAGTAGAGGAGTTGTGTTTGTCCCACTGGCTGACCTCTCTTTTGTTCTTCCCCAGATCAGTAAATACTGCTTCTTAATTTGCTTGCGCACTTCACAATAAAAGTCCATTAACGCATGCAAATGTGCGGCCACTTCAGCAGCTTGCCACAGCCGGCCGGCGCTGCTATGTTCACGATACTGTGGCATCTGCAGTGTGGCACTCTGGGACGTGCCCGCTGACACCGTGAACTAGCGCGCGGGGAGCGCTGTGTCTCCGGTGAGTGCCAGGAAGGGAGTGTGCGCTGTGTTTTGATAAGCAGTTTCACTAATTTGCCATTCAGGTCATTCTCATGTCTTAATTTGGGTGGAACAATGAGACCAATTGTCTCTTCTTGTTTCACTCTAAGTGCTTCTCCGGCCTGTGTTGTGAATCACAGCCTTGCGTCACCCTGATGTCAAAAATAAAGATGCAATTCTGTCTCATTTTCTAGCTTATCATGGCCGTTTTGAGACAGGGTCATCAAAAATTATCCTTCCGCCTGACTGTCCATCTCAAGTGTGAATTGAAGCTTCTTCCCTCTGTGGAGAAATTGGGTTTCTGTCGGGAGAGAGAGAAAGAGCTGACTCGCTTTAAAAGCTAGTGAGAAGATGAAAGAATCCTCTTATGTCAGTAAACTTGTTAAGAGGCTGTGCTGGGGACAGCGTTTTCCCAACACTTTTTTTTGGTTTAGCGTTATTTTATTTTTGTGGTAAATGTTATTTATTTAGGAAAGTGGCAGAATTTTTTGCCCCTCTCTCTTTCTCACTCTCCCCCTCTGTTAGCCCAGGCCTCGAGATAAGACTTGGCATGCTCAGCGCTAACCCTGTGACACAGACAGAAAGCAGAGATGCTGCTTTTCCTTCAATATGACATTAGATTTAATTTTTTCTGCAACCTTTAGCCATCCAAACAGGTCGCATGGATGGATAGACGTCTGGACCAAGGATATTTGAAAGTTTTTCGGTCTCAGTCAAACTCCATGTTTCTGCTGAAGCTTCGCCATATCCATCAGTTCACATGCACTATGGTGCTTATACGGGTGTTGCAGGTTTGTGTCTGGCCTGCGACATGCTCCAATCTCATTGTGATTCTCTATCACTGACTGCTGAATTGTTTACTTTTTGATATATTAAGAAATTATTTAATTAACATTTGTGATATCTCGTATCTCATTTGTCATTTGTTTGTACTGTACCTAGCTACATTATTGCCTTTAATTCAATACTTACAGTTAATTTTAGGATTTAAACACTGCTGTGGAAGCCCTGTCCTCGCATTTCTCAGCATTTTTCAACAACTAAAAAAAGTTCAAAATTACCCTAAAAGCTCATTTAGGCTACTTTAAAAAAATTTTTTTTTTTTACTTTGGATAGAAGTTGGAAGGTGCCAATATTAAAATTTTATCTGAAACCGATAAGCCATAATTATATTAATTTCACTGGTAAATGGCCTATATTAAATTTATATACTGCTTGTCGAAATAAATTCAAAATAAATACAAATAATTGTTTTAAATGTTAATTGTATTTACTGTAGGTGTCACGTCGTTTATATTGTGCAGTATGAAAAATTATTATTATGAGATTTTTAAATGTAAAAAATAGAGGAAATGAGCATGCACAATTGAATAATCAATATCGACCAGTGCAATACATTAAAAAAATCTTAACATCAGCTGATAACCGATGTGTACTCTAAAAAATGCTGGGTTGTTTCAACCCAATTTTGGGTCAAATATGGACTAACCCAACTGTTGGGTTAAATTTTTCAATTACATTTTTAACCCAAAACATGGGGTAGTCCATATTTGACCCAAAGATGGGTTGAAACAACCCAGCATTTTTTAGAGTGTGGTATCAATATATTGTGCGTCCTTAGATAAATTTGCCAAATGCATAAATGTTACTCTAATTTAGTATTTAAAGTGTATAGTATGCAACATAATACGCAGCCACTAACTAATGAACAGGAAAAAGCTTCCCAAAATAAGAAAAATAGCTTGCTTTCTTGTGATGTTGTTTGGTGTTTTTTTTATTTATTTAATTTTTTTATTTTTTTATTTAGACATGTCATATATCATATCATCTGTAGTTGACTGGATTCTAATATTTATGAATATACAGTTCTTTTTGAATGCCATCTGTCTGAGAAAGAAAGAGTGTGTTGTAGCTTACTAATCCAGGGAGTTGTCACTGTGTGTGTGTGTGTGTGTGTGTGTGTGTGTGTGTGTGGAGGAGACAGAGGTGTGTTCACCTTGTTGAGACGTACAGAGGTGTTCCACACTGCTGACACCTGGCACAGAGCTCTGGCTCAAACCCAGAAACACAGCAGGAGCGAGTGTGTGTGTTTGAAGAAAACAGAGAGTGTGTGAGTGGTGTCATAGTCTGGTGTGTGTGCCAGCATGTTGTGTCAGTAAGCGCCCTTGAGATGCATATGTTTATCAGTGTAGAGGATTCATCCTTTTTCATTTCCTTTAAGTTGATGTGTTTTTGCATGTGTATGAACTGGAATAGCTCCTCTTTTTTTAGTGTGGACCGAAAGTGCCAAAAACTAGTGATAGTCTGAAAACAATCCTCCCTATCTCTGCAGCTCTTTGTGATATGAAACACAGGGCTCTTGCTGCATATCTCAGCTATTGTTCTGTCTGCCTTTCCTCTTTCTCACTGGCTCTCTCCCTGTTTGGACAGGCTCCTGTTTGAGTTCGATCAGATGTCGTTCTGCCTGGCGGAGCTGCATTTGTGGTCCTTCAGGAACAGCCTGCAAGTCCCAGGTAATTAAAACATACAGAACGTCTCTCTTTCACACATTTGGTTGCCTCTTATAGGTGTATTCCTGCTATATTCCTTTTGCTGTCTTCTTTTCTTCTCATTAAATGCACCCATATGCCTCTGTCTGACTTTGTCTTGTGTAATAACGAATATTAGTTCTTTCAGAGCCGGTTAAACTGCTGTGTGACACACTTATGGTGGTCATTATTACATTAGCAGCAGTTAGTCTAGAGTTAGAGACATTCCGTGGCCTATAATTAAATTTATGGCACCCTTAATTATAGCTTTTAAGAGGCAGTTTGTGATAAATACTTCATAACGCACATTTCAATTTGTCGTGCCATTCTTTTTGTTTAATGGTGCTTTATAATTAAATCCTCACATCCTCTGCTCCTGTCATAACCTTTTTTGCATGTTTGTTCCTTCTCCACCCTTTGATTTTTTCTTCTTGGCTCTTCTGGTGTACTGTAAGTGTGTGTAAGAGCAATTTGTATTTTCTTTTTCTCACAGACGAGTCCAGTTATTAGGCAGTTTGTGATAAATACTTCATAACGCACATTTCAATTTGTCGTGCCATTCTTTTTGTTTAATGGTGCTTTATAATTAAATCCTCACATCCTCTGCTCCTGTCATAACCTTTTTTGCATGTTTGTTCCTTCTCCACCCTTTGATTTTTTCTTCTTGGCTCTTCTGGTGTACTGTAAGTGTGTGTAAGAGCAATTTTTTATTTTCTTTTTCTCACAGACGAGTCCAGTTATCAGTTATTTGGAAAATCCTGTGATAACATGTTGTCGTGGATTAAATGCATGCATGTTTGTCTACATGCTTTATATTGTGTTCTGCAATCTGTGTGGGAGTATTTGTATGTGATTGCAGCTCTATCGCCTGTAGCCAGCCCTCTTGACCTGTACATTGAGTGACAAGAGAGAGAGAGAAGGAGGGAATGAAATGAATAAAAATTTCAACAGATGGATGGGTGGATGAAAATGGTTTAGTGCATCTTTATTTGTTACACAATGTCAGAGGTACACAGTCCATGAAGAGTCCAACTGTAAATCTAATGCAAAGTCAAACATTCCAGGTGCTCACAGCTCCCTTAGGAATCCAGTTTCCTTTAACATTGCCTGAAGGACATCAAATTTAATCTACCGCAGCCAATAGTGCAAAACTCTTAGCTTAATTTTTATATTAGACAGTGCTTATTCTAGCTGATTTTTGCTAACAAACTCAGTGTTTCGTATTGTATTTGGATGAAACTCAGACATCTTCCTTCTTTTTATTCGCCTTTGCCAGGTACAGATATTGGCACATACCAACTCTATGAAAAAGGAGAACCAGGTATGCATCTTCTTGTGTCTTTATTAAATATATAATTAAGTAATTTACATTTCATATTTCCATAAAGTTTGATCATAACTTTTTTTAATGTGCCAGATATACATATAGACCTTAGTCAGGGTTGCGCCATATTGAATGTTTGACAGGAATGAAAACGAGACTGTGAGGGCTAGAAGTACAGTGTACTGTTGTTTAACAACATACCGATTGTTCAGCTGGCAAAACGACTTTCTGAAAATAAACCTTCAGTAGACAAAAACTCCATAAACAGTTTTGAAAGTTGTGAGTTGTGAAAATTACACAGTCTAGAACCTGTATACAGTGCATGACATTGTAAAGACTGTAAGTCTATCCCTCACAGCCTCATTTTCATCTGCATTAAATTCAATATGTTGTCTAACCTGACTAAGGTCTACGGTACGAAGAAATAACAACATGTAAGTACAAACAGCAAAAAATGAAGAAGAAAAAAATAACTTTTAGTTGAGTCTTCCTATCTGAACCACAGTATTTCTTATTTCTCTTGAATTCTTAATTGAAATTCACTAAATGACACTTCAACACCAGACACAAATTGAATCTTCGCTCTGCAGATTTCCACAGAATTGTAACACTTATCATTCTCAAAGTTCTACAAATCTCCCGTCCACTTTTGTGATCAGTTTTTTTTTAAATTGAGTATTTAATTTAATTATACTTTTAGCTACCAAAAAGTATGCAATACTATCAGCTACATTTTAATATATTTAATATTTTAAGGTTTGCCCCTAAAATAAGCTTAGCAAAATCTGCAGATCACGTGTGGGCCTCTTCATCACTGTTACAGATGTTCTCTAAATGCTTCTGGGCAAATGAAGTGCCACCAGGTTTCTTGATGAAGTGTTTTAACATGTCGCAGATTAAACATGAAATAATCCAGACCCCACATGAGAGGACACAACCGGCTCTGAAACGTGAAAAGCTTATTAATTTAAACAATAATGAAATTATGTTATTCATTTTTAATACTTCAGACTTGAGACTTGAAAGATTTTGTTTGTTTCGTTGTTTTATTTATGATAAAGTCTTATTATCTGAGAAAACAAAAAGACTTTGATGTTATAAAGACTTTCAGATGTTTAGTCTCATTTAATTCGAAGAATCAGGAATTGAGAAGGAACATAATGATGCAGTGTTAGTTTATTTCTCATACCTACCATTTATTAATAATAGAGATCAAAGTCTGAAATCGTTTTTATAGTGTTCACGAGTGATCATTTCTGAAATCATTACATTATTATTACAATTGATTTATGATTTATGACTCACCTGATTTATGCTTTTAACCTGTAGTGCGTAATTTATAAAATATAAAATGGATATATAAAATGACTATAAAATGAATTATTTCTAGAAATCCACTTTCTGTATGAATGTGGTACCTGCTGTTTCTTACGGCCTCCAGCAGAGGGCGAAGGAGACCCATGCTCATGTGAGGAAGGGGGCTCTTTCCTACCCCTCTATCCCATAGCAGATGTGTCTGGGGCAGGCAGGGCCAGAATGGCCCATATCTGATTAGCAGCAGTAATCCTGGAGCTGTCCAGCAGGTCCAGGCCTCCAGCAGAGAGAGGCAGTGCTCCTGTAGAGCAAGGCAGGGAAGGGGGCCGTCTGGCTGGGCCGCTGAGGGCTGGAGATCTGGGACTCTGGGGTGAGATGGGGCTTAAGGTATGGTACTATAGCACATGGAAAGACAGCGTGCTGACAAAGCAGGAGTTTGGTCTTGCCCTCAGTCATTTCCGTCTGTCGGCATAGCTGTCCCTCTCACTGCATGAGTCAGAATTTTTCTCTTTCTGACAAACACACACTTTGGGGGGAGCGACAACTGAGTGACCATATACTGAGAAAGACACTTGAGGGTGTTGCTTAAGCTATGGCCACTTTTATATGCCAGGGATCAAATTTTATTACTAATTTTACAACTGTCCTGCAATTGTGATGTCATTTTCATCATAACCAACAGTTCTGCCACTAAAGTTTTATTAAAAAATGAGTGTAATTGGTTACCAAGTAGACAAAAGTGTCAGTTGAGAGCAATAAAGAGCCATCAAGGAAAGTGTAATTTATGTTAAATAATAGTATTTTAATTGTGTGTTGTTTCCAGTATAGGTGTTGTTTTGTCAAATTATGCAAAAAAGTGTGAAAATATTATTTAATTATTAATTAATTTAATTAATAATTTAGTATCTCGGTTAAAAAAAAATTGTATTAGCAGGACAAAAGAGACTGCATCTTATTACAAAAATATGTTTTGAAATGTGGTGGAAGTGAGTTCATGAGTTCCTGCACTTATGTGATGCATTCATTGTTGGATATTGTTAGAATAGACAAGTTAAACTGGTTAGCATGTGAAAAGTATGTTTGCTTTCTCCCCAGGGACAACATCTACATATGCACATGCAACTCACTTTTGCATCCTTTCTAAAGATTGAAAAATCTTTTTTTTTTTTCTCACATTGTTTTCTTCTTTGTGTAGCCTCTCCTTCTGATCAGCATTACTACAATGAGAAACAGCAGTTTGCAGACAGTAAGTAATCCATCATCAAACAATTAACCTTTGTGTCAATGATCATATTAGCTCAGTATATAAGAACATTGGTTTGCATGTTACTGAAGCAACACTCATCTGGTTCCTAATTTAAATTGGGCTTCAGATGCCTGGGAAATTAAGTGCCCCATTAGTGCAAATCTGACAAATATTAAACATCACTTCATTTTCCCTCCACTTCTTTAACACTCATGAGCCTGACGCAACATTAATGAAGAAGAATTTAATGAAAAAACACTGCATAAGGCTGCAAGTCACGATGATGGACAATTTGATGGCAGTTTATCAAGCTTTTGCACAGGAAATGTGCATATATAGTAATTCTGCAGACTTTATTAAGATCTAAGACAACCGTCCCTTACAAAAAGTGTTGTGTTGATACCATGGTACAGTGATGCTTTAAGATCTTAATATCATGGTACTGAATGATAACTACTGTATATCCATGTACCATGGGTCTCCAAAGTACTATGAAGAATACAGCGATGTTACCATGGTACTATGTTAAAAAAACATGGTATTTCTTTTGATATGTTGAATTTTTGGTTTTGACTGGACCATTTCCTTCAGCTTCACATTTAACCATTGCACAATTACAGTGTTTTTCCTTGCTTTTTTAGTTTTTCAATTTGTTTTAAGACAAGTACAGCTTCATTCTGCCCCTTTTAATGTAGTTCATTATAGGAATGACTCCCTTATGATGTTGTCAGACATTCACTGCCAGTATGGCCAGTGTCTTCCCACTGCAATGCCCAGTTACCTCCTACTCGCTCACCTTGCTGGTGGGGTAACTCCCGTCGCCCTCGAGAGAAACACAAAAACCCTTATCAGAAGACACAGACCCGTCCCCCTCTCGCCCCCTTCCTGCTCGTCTCCCACCCTCTCTCCTTCATTTGCATTCATTTATTTTTGCATCCTCTTACTCCTAAAAGGCAAGAGATGTTTCTTAATGGTGTAGAAATAATAATAAAAAAAACTGATTGGATTTGATTGCGGAATCTTTAAGAAAATAATAACAGACCTCCTCCATTTCTGTGGGTCCCTGTCCCGGATGAATGTATTAATGCATAAATGCAGATTAAACTCAGCCGAGAATTCTATTAACGTTTCTTTCTCTTTTTTTTCCCTTCGCTGGTTTGCTCCAGAGGGAAAAAGGGACTGAGATCTAAGAGGAAATTTGGGGGGCTTTGTGAGCGGAACGAGGCATTTTGGAGTGGCGTATTTAATGTGTTTAATATGTTATGGTAACTTTGAGTTCTTCCCTCGGGTGACTGTGCTAACTCAGGGAGCGCTGATTGAATGAGGCGTTACACTGAATTTAGCCTCTGTTGCGCTATTAGTTAATATTTAGCTTTTAAATCCCTTCTGTCTACAACATGAAAAAAAAATCATGAAAGTAAATATTTTAGCTAATGAAAATAGAGAAATGTTTTAAACATTAAAAGAAATAGGAAGTTTATTATCTTTGCTTTGCATTGTAGATTCAGGGGAAATGTTAATTTTGGAGTTTTATGTGGAAGAAATACAGAGTTTGCTTTAAAAATGACTACATTTTGCATAAAACTTGAATCTAAATGGGATTTTTTTCTTTACTTTTTAAAACTCACTTTAAATTAGTTTATTTCATAAAATATTTTCATAAAATTTGAATTAATAATCTTAATAAATCTTAAAATATAAAAAGCCACCATAAAACTGCATTATAAAATAAGTCTAATAATTTAAACATGGTAAAATGAAGATAAACCTTAAAGGACATTTAAAAATGATTAGTTAGGATTGTCCTTCGACTTGAAGCCAAATGGGACGAGACTTTCTTAACTTTTTTTTAACAATCACTTATTTTCCTATTCATTCCTGTTTGTATGTGTCCCATGTGTTTGTACCCAAATCTTCATCAGGATTGAAATGAGTGGATTTAATTCTTGAGCTGTCAGCCCAGATTCATTTGTAGGGTGACCTCAGGTGGAGCTGTATTTCAGGGTCAATCCTCTTCACCCTCAAAAAACCCACAAACACAAAAACACATTCTTTTGGCGGTCATTTATTGGTTCTTTCTGGCCTCAGATGACGTTGCATTTCATACCTGTGTCCCCTCTCCATCTCTTTCTGTCACTCAGGTCGGGGTTACCCATGGTTCCTTAGTAACCGTCGCCCGGAAAAGCTGCGTGATGCCCTAAAGGAATTAGAGGTATTTGTTTACATTTCCTGCAGTCTGATTAACAAATAGGAGCATTCTCTTTCTCTCTCTCTTTTCATAAGGAAAGAGAAAATCCCCCCGACCTCTCTCGCTCGCTCTCTCTCAGCACCTGTGTGGCTGCCTCTCTGTCATCGTGGGGGATATTTGAGGGGGATGATTGGGACTGTGAGCTGGCTCTCTCTCTGCCTCTGGCTCTCTCACACAAACCTAGCTTTGTTCAGTCCGACTCGGGCTCATTTTTGCTGCCTCTCCATATCTGAAACTGGAAACATCCTTCTAAACCTGACCCTGAAAACACTCAGACGGCATCTACTCATTCCTACTACACATTCTCTGTCTCTCTTTCTCTCAGGAGCTGCTGCAGTCATGCCCGGTCATGAGTGTCAGATGGAGAAGCAAACAGTGCTGTCAGGTACCTTACCCAGCATGCACCAGTACCCAGCAGGCATCAGGCCTTCTTGGCATGAATTGGCTCATGTAGCAGAGGTCAGGCAATGAGCATATGCATACTGTTGTGTCAGATACTCTTGGGGAATTTATCTCTGGGATCAAAAAAGATTCCCTTCCCAAGCACATCGCTGTAGCCCAGCGGTTTTCCGTTCAGTGTGGATGGATTCTTCAGCCACATGCGCACACATTTTCGGCACATAAAGTGCTTGATTTCAGACGTTTTAAAAGGTCAGGAAGACCAAACCCTGTTAAATTTTTTTTGCTGGTCAGAGATGGTTTTTCCCGCACAGCAGTCTGATTGGACGCGGTGACCTTTATCGCCTGTTGACATTGTGTAGAGATGAAATTCCCCCTTATTTCAGTCAAAATGTTCTCAGCCAGTAATTTTTAAAGGGAGATTTCATTTACTTTCATGTCATTCCAAACCTATTTGACTTTATTTCTTCTGTGGAGCACAAAAGAAGATATTTTGAAGGATGTTTCAGCTATTTTTGTCCATATTATGGAAAGTTAACGGGACCCAAAACTTGAAGAGATTAAGGTGACTTATTAGGGTGACTTAAAAATAGTGCTGTAAATCGTTAAAAAAAAGATTAATTAATAGCATGTTTCTATAATTAATCATGGTTTAAAATTGTAATCATAAATATATTTTCAAATTGAATCTCCAAATTGATGTGGAAACATTAATTTGTAAACAATTTGAAAATATTTGGTATTTAAAATATTTTTTAATGGCATCATATTCCCTCTATTTTGCCTTCATTATTTAATTAATTAATTAATTAATTTTTCTGGAGATAAAATGAGTAATTAGAGCCATTACAGTATTTTTTAAAATACTACATGAAATATGGTGTCACGAACTTCTAATGCAAAGCTAATGTCAAACCTTATTGGCTCCTCATTTATATAGTTTTTGGGTGCGTGCCTTGATCAGTGTTTTGATTTGGAGCTTGAAAGTTTTGACTTTCATAATATTGATCCAAACAGATGAAACCTCCTAAAAAGAAGCAGGGCCATAGCAAAGATTAAGAGAGAGAAAACAAACATTATATTTTGGCAAGAGACACATTTGTCAAATTTGGAGCATGAAAAATTAAAAAAATTGGGTTTTAAAAACTGTTACTTTTCATCACATCGGTCTGGTAGAAAACGAGGAGTAGCTATTTTAATACCTAACTCACAAACCTTTGAGTTTATGTCTGAAATTAGGGACAAGGAAGGAAGATTTATATTGGTAAAAGGAAAATTTGATCAAAAAATGGTTACTTTATTTAATATCTATGCACCTCCTGGCAGTGGGAAATTATTAAGAAAATATTCCAGTTGATAGCCTCAGAAACAAACGGTACTTTGATATGTGGAGGAGACTTGAATATCCATCTCCAACCTAAACTGGACCTGTCTAGCACAAAAAGAATGAAGAAAATAACCTCATAGGCTTCAATGGTGCGGAAACTAATAAAAGAGTTAGGCCTAATTGACGTCTGGAGGGAGTTAAACCCTAAAGGTAAACAGTATACATATTATTCGACCCCTCACTTAGTTTATTCCAGGATAGACTATTTCTTCACTTTTAAATCAGACCTTCATATTGTTAAAGATTGTAGTATTGGTGTGAGAGATATATCAGATCATGCTGGTGTTTATCTTAAATTACATTTAGATAACATGCCAAAAAATAGAATCTGGCGTTTAAACACAGGAATATTAAATGATATAACAGTACAGGAGGAACTGAAAATTGAATTTGAGCACTACCTACAGGACAATGATAATGGAGATGTTTCACCTCATGTGTTATGGGATGCCTTTAAGGCGGTGATACAGGGGGAAATTATTCTCTTGACTTCATTGCGGAAAAAGGCCAAACAGAAGAAGTTTCAGGAACTACAAGAAAAAATAAAAAATTTAGAAGATGAACATAGACAGAATAATAACTCAAATCTGCTGAATCAAATAAAGACGGTGAGAGAAGAAATCAATAAAATATATGAAGATGATGTAGAAAAACAGGCCAAATTTACTAAACAGAGATTCTATGAAACTGGGCCCAGAGCCATGAAACTTTTAGCTTGGACAAAAAACATAGTAAAGAATATTAAAAACCCAGTTACAGAAAAAATAAGTAATTGTATAAAGGATATTCTAAATTCTTTTGAACATTTTTATAAAACTCTTTATTCTCAGCCATCTCAAACAAACATGCAATCGATTTCAAATTTTCTTGACTCATTCGACTTACCGGCTCAGAACAAAACAAAATATTAACGGCTGAACTAACGCAAGACGAATTAGATAAGGCAATAAATAGCTTAAAGACAAATAAATCTCCCGGAAAGGATGGATATCCGTCTGAATGGTACAAAATATTTCGCTCCGAATTAACACCCTTACTTCTCAGATTGTTTAACCATACACTTAAAGAGGGAGAGCTTCCACAGTCTTGGAAAGAGGCAATCATATCGGTGATACATAAACAAGGAAAGGACAGTAAAGAATGTAGCTCATATAGACCCATCTCAGTTCTTAATGTAGATTATAAACTGTATACTTCAATTCTAACAAAAAGATTAGAAACCGTTCTACCAGATTTAAATGATCATGATCAGACCGGGTTTATTCAAAACAGACAAACCCATGATAATATTAGACGTACACTTCAGATAATGAGTCATATAACTAAAAACAAAATTAGTGCAGTCTTTTTTAGCCTAGACGCAGAGAAGGCCTTCGACTCTGTGAGCTGGCTATACTTATATGAAGTGCTACACAGGTTCGGTTTCAAGGAGACATTTATTAATTCTATTAAAACATTATATTCGGCTCCCATTAAAAATAAATGGTCATTTATCTCAGAGAATTACCTTGGAGAGAGGAACTCGACAGGGATGTCCACTTTCCCCATCCTTATTTGCTCTATTTATTGAACCTCTAGCCCGACTAATCAGAGAAAATATGGACATACAGGGCATAAATATTAAAGGTAAAGAAGAGAAGGTAAGTCTTTATGCTGATGACATCCTTGTTTATTTGAGCAACCCTGAAAATACAATACCTATGTTGTGGTCCTCCCTCAAGGCATTTGGGGGCCTTTCTGGTTATTCATTGAATGTAAACAAAACTCAAATTTTGACATTTAATTTCTCACCCCCCCAAAAAAATATGTATAATTTTAAATGGGACTCTCAGAGCATTAAGTATTTAGGGGTAAATATACCAAGGGATCCCAGTTTAATATATAAATACAATTATGTCCCCATTAATAAGACAATAGAAACAGATGTGAATAGATGGACATTACTCCCATTGGATATGAGCAATAGAGTAGAATCAGTTAAAATGAATATAGTCCCTCGTCTATTGTATTTATTTCAGGCTTTACCAGTTGAAATTCCCCAGAAACAATTTAACGACTGGGACAGAATAATTTCTAGATTTATTTGGAATAGTAAAAAAACACGGATTAAATTTAAAACTCTACAGTTAGCAAAAGAAAAATGAGGACGGTCCCTGCCATGCCTTCAAGACTACTATATTGCTGCCCAACTGAGAAATTTGCTATGTTGCTGTGATTCAACCTATACTGCCAATTGGAAACAATTGGAAATCTTGCAAAGCCCTATTCCAGTTCAGTCACTTTTAGGTGATAACAATAAATTTAAGGAGATATCTGAAAACATAACTTAATGGACAAAATGTGGTTTAGAATTGTTGAACGGCTGCTTGATAGTAAGCCTAAGGAAATGAGTATTATGTTTATGAATGTATGACCACAAATATTCACGTATACATGCTTACAAATATTTGCTTATATCGTAACCAGTTGACCAGACTGAAATTTCTTTTACTTTTTATGTTATACTTTGGGAAAAATATTTATGTATGTACCCATGAAGGAGTGTTGTTTGATTGTTATTGTGTTGAAGTTCATAAAAAAAACAAAATAAAAAAAAAAACAGATGAAACTTCCTTTAAAATATCTTCTTTTGTTTTCTGCAGAAAAATGTAATTTAAATAAAAATATGATGCAATATTCATTTATCTGTTTGAACAGTTTCTTTGAATGTAATTTTCTTGTACTCTTGATTTACAGTCATAATTTCTGAAACATTGTGACTCTTTCAATGTTCGATACTGTGTGTGTAGCTGCTGTTGAGATCAGGTGTGTTGGTGACCCTTATCCTGGGCGGAGCTCAGGTTGAACGGGTGGCCATTGACAGAACGCTGGTGGGGCGACTACCTCCTGACACCATCAGCGATGGTGAGTAAATGCACACTTGCATGCTACCCTCCCTCTGTCTTTTCTGTTCTTTCTCTCCTCTTCTTGTCTCTCCCCCTCTCCTTGCAGTTTCGCTCACTGCTCATTTTCCCAGCATGGGCCTGGGCGGCATGCACACCCACAGGTCACGAACGTCAGTCCCTTCTGTTTCTCCCTCTTCCGTTACTCCCAATGGAAGTTCGAAAGGCACGGACAAATGCACACACACACGTACACGTTGAGGTTCCTCCTGAATCTCAGGGGAATCTGGCATGGCTCCTTGTCTTATTTCTGGTTTGTGAAACTGGACACTATCCCAAATCTGCTAATTATTTTCTCATATCATGTATTGTTTAGAGCTTATATGGCTAATGCTCTCTGTGCCAGGTCTCTAGATACCTGACAAACCTCTCTCGCTCTCTTTCTCTCTCTCACTCTGTCAGCCCACCCCTTCCCTTTTCCTAGTAGCCCCCATAGAGTGCCATTCAGGCCCCCAGAGCCCCTAATTACCAGAGTAATTATATGTGTGTGTGTGTGTGTGTGTGAGAGAGAGAGAGAGAGAGTGTAAGGGTTGGGGTGCCAGGAGGGCTTCTACATCTGTCACTTATTCAGCTATTTTCACACACACAGTCAGACCTGTTCTGGTCGTGATGAAGTTACTTTGTGAGTGCTGTAGTACAAAGAGAGAAATCGAAAACTTTGTTTGGCCTGTGATTGCGATGGACACATTTGTGACGCATAAATTATCTGTACTGCATCTATAGCTGTTTCGTTAATACAGTCACAGGTTACGATGTTTTAAGATGTATATGGACAGCCAAACAATGATAAGAGAGGTGTTTGGGAATATTTGTTTGGTATAAGAAGCTCCCACAGTGGTTTTAGGTAAAAACCATCTTGGTATTGAGTCCATTAGAGATGCCCAAAACATAATGACCTACAATTTAAGAACCAAAATATCCGCCATCATCAAATATTGTATTATATTTTTCTAGAAATTAATATCACTGCTTGTAAGCATTTTAGACAACGCTGTAAACATGTTTTAAAGGAATGGAGCATTAACTAACTAAGCAGATTTAGAGGAATTTATTGATTTATTCTGATTTAACCCACTGCCCACATGTTCCAAAACCTGTTTACTAGCCCCTGGACACAAATTTGGAATATTTTTGGAAGGATTATCATGGAATCTTCCCCTTAATTTGGCCATGATTACTGAACACTAATACATCAGTATGTTTTCTGGAATTTTTGTAATCTTTTAAAAGCATTCTGAATATTCCATGTTTTTCTTTTTTCTTTTTCTTTTCCAAAGGGAAAATATGTCATTTAAATAATCAGTTTTAATTTGGTAGAGTGTATTGTTTACACTTAGCTTTTCCAAATCACTCTTGAGCCTCTTAAAGTGACTAAACTATAAACTTTGGTTTAAGTAAAAATTATTCTTTCAATTTCCAAAAATATATTACATTTCCTAACGCACAGTAAATCAGCATTTTAAGTTCAAAATTCTCAAAAACAAAAAAAAGTTTCAAAATCTTATGCAAATGTGCATGTTTTCTTTGTTATTGTAGACTTGCTAAAGTAAAACTTAAAAACGATGGTAAAATTACTGCATTTAACACGCTTTTCCTTTGAAATGAGCTCCCTTTTTATGCTTGAATGTGAGATGATTCATAATTACTGCAGAAGCACTGATATTCCGTCTCTAATTTCTGTTAAGGTTGGAAATTCCAGCCCTGAATATCATCCTCAACTAAACCTGCTTCTCTAAATGGCTTGTATTAATTTTTTCTGCCGTTTAATTGGTTTCATAAACAGATAAATTTTTTAGGAAGGGAAGGTTAATTGCTAATCATAGTGTGGAGAGCTTGTCAACAGTTTCACTGCAAATGTCTCTTTAACATGAAAGCTGCATACCCTACAGGCTTTACAGTCTCTCTTTCACTCTCTCTCTCTCTTCTGTGACTCCTTATTAGTCTCTTAAACTACTGCCCTGACTCAAACACTTATGGAAATTATTCATTTAGTGCATTTCTGTGTGTGTGGGTCAGACTTTACCTACGTTTTGGGGACCAAATGTTCTCACAAGGATAGTAAAACCTGAAATCACAGCATTACTTGAACTAGCCAACAGTTGATTCGGTAGGTAGGTAACCATGAAGGTTAGATAAAAGAGGTTTGGACAATAAATATGTCATTAGGTATGTGTAAAAACAGTACAGGTCAAAGGAAAGTGCCCACCATGTAATACAAACATGTTTTGAGGGATGTTACTTTGAGTTTTGGCACAAAGTTTTTTCTGTAAATTGTGGGGGACATTTGGGGACATCATTGTTTGAAAGAATTATCTATATCTATAAAAGTAAAAAGGTTTTCTACCAGGGGTAAGTTAGCATTTGAGTCAATCTGTAGTCAAGCTGTAGTCTCTCAAGGTCATATGAGTTTTGACCTTTAACCTTTCTCTGTGGTTTTCAGCGGTGATCGGCGATCGCTTCCTGCTATTCACACTGATGGAGAGGAGTCAGGTGTGTCAGGTTTACCTGAACAGGAAGAACCAGAGCTCAGCTGAGCTAGCACGACACATGGAGAAACTCACAGCTGCGGAGATTAAGGTAATGCACACACACACACACACACACACGCACATACCTTTTACACACACATCTATTGAACACTCGCCCAAAGACATACACGCGCAAGCTCTTCAATGCACATGCATTAGCACATTTTAGGAGGAAAGGCAGCACAGCCTCTCCTGCTTTCAATTAAAAAGCTTTAATGAGGCTGGTCTGGCTCTTTCCACAGGGCTTTTAGCTCTAATAATTGCCTGGCTTTACTTCCTTTCTTTTACCGCTGGGACAGGTAACACTGTGATTACTGGAGCTCCTCTCTAATGCACACCTGTGGGGAACATCAGGTCCAAACACACAGCACTCCTGTCTTTATAGAGACATTACATGCTTTATGACAGTACATCTGTATATGCCTGACAAATGTTATTCCCTCTGTCTCTATTTTTGTTAATTAAATTACAGAAACCTGCAAATGGCAGATAGTTGGATATCATTATGTAATTGCTGTAATACTGTAATTGTTATGCATCAAGTAAATATAAAAAAGAAAAAAAATGTTTTTTTGAAAGCACAATATCATTTGAAATTTGAGAAGCATTAACTACACAAAGCAGTTTTTCAGTGTGGCATTACACACTGGTTTCCCACATCAAAGATATTGCTAGAACCTGATGGAACAGAAGGAACCAAAATAATTCTCTATTTTGAGATAAATTAAATCTGAAAGTGAACATTTTTACATTTGCATTTATTTCTGCATCGTCAGATACTTTTATCTAAAAAATATAATTTTTTATATATGTTTAAATAATATTTCATTTTTACATTACATTGCACTATATATATATATATATATATATATATATATACACATTTTAATTATAATTTATATATAATTTTTTGAAAGAAATTAATGCTTTTATTCAGCAAGGATGCATTCAATCAACATTGTTACAATGTTAAACTTTCTATGTATCAAAGAATTCTAAAATGTATAACAGTTTCCACATCAAATATTAAGCAGCAAAACTGCTTTCAACATATTAATAAGAAATGTTTCTTGAGCAACAAATCAGCATATTTGAATGATTTCTGAAGGGTCATGTGACCTTGAAAACTGGAGTAATGGCTATTCTTTTAATTTGTAATAATATTTCACAGTGTTACTGTTTTTACTTTATTTTGATCAAATAAAAGCAGCCTTACTGAGCGTAACGCCGTGTCTACACCGGATGCAACAAAGCGACCGTTGCAAATCATTTGAATTTGTGTCAGTACGTCATAGATAGAACGAGGCAGCCGTTTACTGTCGGGGATTTATTGTGCCGCGCCGCATCTAGTGTAGACACCATCACTGATTATAATGGGTTCTATAGTGTTTTGTCACGCCGCGCCGCTCGCGTTCGGAGTAGACATGGTGGTGTGTATATATTTCATTAGTTCTTGAATTTCCTGGCAATCAGACCCATGACTTTGGTGTTGCTAGCACCATGCTCTACTGTTTGAGCCAGAGGAACAGAAGATGTACTATCTATATTGTAAGATGTGGCCATTATTACTGCTCTGTAAAATTGGTCACAGCTATGCAGTTTGTCGCTAGCAGAGCAGTGGTGTAGGGGTTGGAGGGTGAGGTCAAGTCCATCTCCTTCTCTTTAGAGGAAACGAAGGTGATCGCTCCATTCTTTATTCTCCATCCCATTCATTCTCTGGCTTTCCAAATCAACTTGTCTAAAAAAAATTCACAACGGAATTTAAGAGAAAAAAAATCTTTATTCATTTTCTTTTTGAAAGCATTAACCTCATTTTAATGGGCCGGAGACCAAGTGTGCGGAGATCACAATTTGGATGGGTCTGATTATGGACTAAACACAATACATAAATACATCGGGCTCTTAACACCCTCCGCACCCGAACATTATCGCATTACTGGAGCGCTTTGTTGCGACACCCACAGTCTGTACTGGTTTACTTTGTTTTTGTTTATTTATTAATCTTATATAAATCATTTTCATGCTTGATGATACTTAACATGCACGATTAGTCTGTACAGGTGCAGTCTATGAAGGTCAAGGTTAAATGATGAACAGTTTTTGTTGTCATGGACAGACTGTGGTACATTTCTATTCCTCCCTATTGTGCACAGATAGAGTTGTTGACATAAAGAGAGACTCCGTGTTTGCTCTCTTGATAAGGCCTTTCAGAATGAAGTATATGGAAATTACTGCTATTATGTTGCATGAATAGGCACTGACTCTATAAGAGCCATATCGTATTTTCATGCCATTTATTTGTACTGTGGGCTACATTAAGGGTCTGGAAAAAACCCTGCTTTAAAACCTCAGCCCGGAACTGCTGAAATAGCACATGATGAGCCGCCGCAGATATGAGATAGAGTTTAATGCGGAGGTATGAGACAGTGGTGCGGTGTAGGAGAAAATACCGCTCCTTACTGAACTATTATTGCAGTCCCATAAACAGATAGTGGATTTAACTCCCCTTTAAAGGAACTAAGTTTTGAATACCTCAGTTATTATGTCTGTGTTTAGGCTAGACAGTCTTGAGTGATTAAAGCTGTTTGTGCATCAGCCAAAAGGCAGGTGTGTCTCAGTCAGGTGTGGCTCATTTTAATGAAATTTGGTAGTCAGACTTAGTCAGCAGCAAAACACTGGCCTGTGCTTCATTAGAAACCTGTCATTTTGGGTGGATTTGGGATTTATCTGTGCTGCAAATTTGCTGATGTATCTTAGATTCTGAGGTATTGATTGAGCAATTATAGAGCAATTACCTTTTTTTCCATAGTATATTCCTGTTTTTCCTGCAGAATCATATTCTGGTTCAGTCCTGCCACACTGGAAGCAATACAGTACCTGTCCAAATCTGGGGTTTATGAAAGTGAAAGCATCTAGAGATCTTATTAGCAGTCACACAAATACCTTGTTACCTTCTAACATCTCACCAAGTGCAGATCAAATGTGGCTATTTCAAATGAATTTAATAAAAACCCCAACAAAAAAATAACAATGCCCTGCTACCCGGAGCAGCTCAGGCCGCATTAATAAAGCAGCATGCAGCTGTATTGTGTTATGCAGAAGAGTTGGCGTCATGTTTTATAGATGTTTTGTGGTCTGATTCCTTTACGGTTACTGTTCTTCCGCAGGTTTCAGTGGTGGACTTACCTGGTGGAGGACGGCGCGTGGAGCGCCGCGTGGGGCTGAACCTGACGCAGGATGTAGTCGTGTGCTGGTGGCCCCTCTGTAACAAGGAGGTTAGGCCTTGGTCTCCCGTCCCTAGTGCAGTGGACAGGACCAACCTGGTGCTGCTCGCCTGCTCGGATACACCAGGGCTTACGGTAAGCAGACACTGACATTCCTTCAGGGTTGGTCTTTTATCTCTCTCTGAACTAATATTTTTTGGGTGATGAAATTTTGAACAAACGTGAAGGACAGATAATAACCAGGGTGTGACCTCCTAAATAATATAACTACTTTTAATAATGCCCTCGCAATACTCTGCTGCTCAAGGTTTCGGAAAGATTATCAATCCCTTTTTCACCCCAGTCTTTTTGGCCCATTTTACCTTTCTTTTTTCCCTTTGTCATGCTTTACTAATCACCATTGTGTTTCTCAGTGAGCTGCTGTAACTCAAACTGTTCACTTTAACTTTTTCTTTACGTGAACAGCCAACCTTTGACCTTTGAGCCCCCTTCCTGTGTAGCTGACGCTCTTTCATTGTAGTATGTGTTCTACTCTGCAGCAAATCTCTAATTACGCAACAGCTATACAGAGGTGCAAAAAAAAAACATTTTCTTGATTCTAGAATTTTTTTGCATATAGAATAGAGCTGCAGTACACACACCAATCCATCATTGTAAAGGTACCACTCATTTTATACGTCACACTGGATACTCTAGCAGTAGCAGATAAAGTAGCATGCATATATATATATACACATATACATATATATTTCATAATTTCGTTTTTATTTTTTTTGTTTACTCAGTAATCAATTTTCAGTATTTTTTTTTTTTATAAAGTAACTAGTATTCAACTGGTTATGTGATCTGAACATGACGGCCCCATGCAGTGAAAAAAAAATAAAACAGAAATAAAAAATGTACTGTAAAAATTTTTTAGGCTACTGATATGACTGGAGTCTACATCTCCAAAGTACTATTCCTTTTTTGTGTGTAAAACTTTTTTAAATGAGCAGCTCTCAGGAACTTCACTATAAGTAAACAAAAATCAGCACACTGCCACTGCTGCTCCCAAAGATGTATTAAACAAACAAAAAAAAAGTACACTAATAAATAAAATCAACTAATTACCCAATCATCCAATAAATGAAAACGAAAAATAATATAAAATAATAATAATAAATAAAATCCTATAAATTAGTTGACTAATCATGTCAGGTGTGATAGATCATGTTGATATAAATTGTACTCTTCTGTGCACTTGTTGTTTGCCTGACGAAGACCTTAGTGTCGAAACTTTGTGTTGATTTTAATAAATTGATCTTTGGGAGCAGCAGTGACAGTGTGCCGATCTTTTTTTACTTATAGTGAAGTTCCTGAGAGTTGCTCATTTAAAAAAGTTTTACACACAAAAAAAGAATAGTACTTTGGAGATGTAGACTCCAGTCATATCAGTAGCCTAAAAAATGTTACAGTACATTTTTTATTTCTGTTGTGTGAAGTGCTTTATTTGATCGAGCACCTGCCTAAAGTTTCTGGATGTGTGCATATTATATTTTCTTCGAGCTCTCAGGAACTGCTAATAACACTGTCTGTTGATTTCTCCATATCTACTGTACATTCTAGTGCCTCTCAGCACTGTTTAATGTGGGATGGCGACGATTCAAAAATCAGCAAGCAATGCTTAAGCTCCCAACATTGCACTCTGGTTTTAAACATATGCAAAATCTTCCCTCGCAGAGCAGTGGATGAGAGAGACGGGTAAACGGAGCTGCATTTCCAATCATAAATGCACCAAATTAAAACAAACAAGGGTTAGAAAACCGCTAAATAAAAAAATATAAGGGGGCAGCGTGGAACAACGCTGGATTGCTCTGGTTGGAAATGAACCCTGGATGTATCCTGGGCCTTCACCTATTTATTTTCCTCTCTCTCTCTCTTTGTCTCTCTCTCTCTCTCTCTCTCTCTCTTTGCCTCTCTCTCTCTCTCATTTTTCTACGGTTAAAAAAACATTAAAGTGTCTCTCGCCTTCATCGTTTCTAATTAAAGTGTTTGTTGTCATTTTCAGATCCGTGGTGTGAAATCAAGCTAGCAGTTTATGTAAGACGCGAGCGATGAATCAAACGGTTCGCTCAGCGCACAGACATACACTTCAATCAATTCTGCCTCATATATATGTTCCCTTTGTTAAGTTTGCTATCTGCATGCTAAACCCATTTTCTGCTTAGTCTTCAGCATTTAAAAAGTATGCTTTCTTTCCCTATGTGGTCTTAATTCTTACCCCTCGCAGATAAGCACTGCCAAGAGACACATGGGGAAAAACACTCGTACACACACTTTTATTTATGCAAACGTTTAACATTTTTAATCAATTCCCCTGTTCCTGGAATTTAATGATTTTAATTTTAAAAAAAAATGTATATATACACTTATTTTGCATGTTGAGGTGTTATGTTTTCAGTAAGCATTTGATATCTCTCTCTCTTTTTTTTTTTGATAGTTGTTTTGCATATTGGGGTGGTTGTTATGTTTTCCGTACACATTAGATGTTGTTGAATATCCTGTTATCTCTCGCAGAACACTTCTCTTTTCATACGTTTGATCTGTATATTTACCAGGCATTTGTACTTTATTTACAAATTGACACATTTCTTGTGTCTTCAACCTAACACATATTATCCTTTTCACTGAATGTGAAATGAGAGCAGAAATAGTCAGTGGCTTTCAGTGGCTTCAGAGTCAGTGGCTTTCAGGGACGTCCACTTTTTTAAAGAAATTCCTTGAGTAAATGTTATAGCCACAAATGGTCTCGCACAAACTAAATGTTGTGCTGCTTAATTTTTTAGGAAACGGTGAAACTTTTTTTTTTCAGGATTCTTTGATGAATTGAAAGTTTTAAAAATTGCCATTTATTTGAAATAGAAATCTTTTGTTACATTATGTGTCTTTACAGTCACTTTTGATCAATTTACCGCATCCTTGCTGAAGAAAAATATATTTTTTTAAAAATCTGACAGACCCCAAACTTTTGAATGGTAGTGTATATGTACACACATTTTTTAACACAGCCACCTTTTTTGACTGCAGTATTTATCCTTCTGCTGAATATATTTCCCTCATTTTTTGAATGTATTCCTTATTCTCTGACAGTGTTGATTTGATTTTAGAAGGCTCATGTGGAATGGTTTCAATCTCTGTCATTTTTCTGCGCATGGCTGCTGTTATGATTCCAGACCATGTTATATATGAAGAGAAAAGGTCCGAGTGGAATGTGATTTCTCGGGTTAAATTCTTGGGCATGTGCAGGTGCAGTAGAGCGAATGCTTCTGTGTTGATTTCATGCCACAGCGGCCTGACAAGCATCTGAGTAGCGTACACACACACACACATTTACACACACCAGAAGAGAGGAGACTCAGCAGCAAGGACTTTCATAGATTGCCTTCATCATCATCTCCCTTTCTCTCTCCCTCTCTCACTGTCCCCCTCTCTCCCTCTGAAAAGAAAAGAATAGTTTTGACCAGTGACTGAAACCAATAACTAACAGAGACTCACTTACCACTGTTCTCTCTCTCTTTCTAGCACCCCCCCCAAAAAAGCCTCCCCAACTCACCAAGATGCTGTTTGTCTTTGTGAAATTGAATCTGTCATTGTTTCAGCGACAGCTGTGGGATTTGCAATGTTTGTGTGTGCGTGTGTGTGAATGAAGGTCTTAAGAAGGATCACTCTGTGAAGATGTTAAAATCTTTATGGCGGGTGGGAGAAAGACACTCGAAATGTCCCCCAGTGCTGAGGCAAACATACTGCCTCTCCACCCGCTCTCCTTTATTTCTTCACCTTTTTGTTTTTGTTAAGTGTTACCGTGGCAAAGAGCTTAGCGCTTTCTCTCTATGGCTATCTGTTACTACTAAACCGGATAAACAAGTGTGAGGATTGTGCAATTTCTCTGTAGTTCCTGATGGCACTTCTGGTCCGCGATTTTACACTCACAACAAAGCACAATGCTATTCAAGACGGTTACATGTGTATATTATTAGCCAGAATAGTATCAGTTGCACTACCTTAGCAAAGCATTAGCCTCGTGAGGTCACAAATTCTGGCCTGAGCTGCAAGCTGACCAACTTAAAATGGCCTGAAAAGGTGTTCAACCTAGCTCTAGCTAGTTTTTTACTAGCTTAGTGCTAACGGGGTCAACATTATCGTAGTATTAGCCAAAGCAGTTGGGGCGTTGGTCTTTTGCTAGCGTGGTCAGTGGGGTGTTGGTTCTGAGCCCGGGCCCAGCTGTGGACAGGCCAAGAATGGGGGCCTCTGTGGCTGGGGCAGGTGTGTCTCAGCGGGGCCTGGCTCTGTGGAGAACTGGCACTGTTCCGGATCTCCCCTCTGTGCTGTCAGCAACTTCTCTCCCGCCCTCTCACTAAACCCCTCTCACCCCCTGGGGTGCAGCGGGAGTCGGCCCAGGGGGGATTACAGCTAAAAAAAAAAGACAAAAAAAACTCATCCCCTGATTTCACAGAAACCATTGGCAACCCGCTTAACTCAGTCTCCTACGCTGGCGCACACGCCACTGTTCTGTGCCAGCCCATCGCTCTCAGTCTCTCTCTCACCGCACCATCTGCACCAGAAACACACATACTACAGGTAAACCCAAACTTCCTGCGTGCTGCCGTCTGATAGGACACTTTTTAAGCTGTTTGTGTGCACATTTTGAGGTTAAATCTCCAAACAAATTTGATCAACATGTGTGTTGAGCCTGCGATTTCTACTGTCTCAGGGATGGCGGAGCCCATGCTGAATATTTACTTGTGCAAAATGTTTGTAACTTTTGGTTTACCTGTGGTTCTTCAAGACCACCTGTGTCTTTCTCTGGTTCTGTTTTACCTCGCAGTGGGTTATTACTTGTATATATTTTGTATACTTGTATATATAATTTGGAAATATAATTTAGCTACACATTTTTCTAAGAGTTGAGGCATAGCAGAGCACATGCTTTAATGCATTGAGCTGTGGTGGCCAAAGGTTTTTTTTATATATTGATTATAATTAATATTTTAAGATTATTCATTCTTCATTTCACTACAATTACATATTATGCATAACTTTTCTAATAATATCTTAAAAATGTCAGCGCACATGCTTCAACACATTATAAAAGAAATATTTTACAGTTTCAGGAACAAGTATATGAACTAAAAAGCAAGTTTATGAACTAAACAAAGTATATGAACATTTTGTCTGTCTGTTGTGACAGATGAGGAGGGAAAACGTATGTGAACCCTTCGTTTCAGCAGAAATAACTTTCACCAAATATTTCCTGTAATTGTGAATTGGGCATGCACAACCAATTTATAATTAAATTGAACTGGTAGATGCAAGGGTTCACATACTTGTTCTGAAAAAAAACAAAAAACTTCAATAATTAAAATTGTTTCTCCCTGTTTCTCTCTGTGTAGGTTTTGAGCTCTATCCGAACTGACGGGAACCCTATAGACTGCAGATTCAGTTTGACCCAACCCTACCATGTCCTGACCATGGAACTGCACCAAGAGGCCAAATACTCCACGTCTGAGCTGTACGAGGAGGCCCAGACTCCTGAAGTCCAAAACTGTGTGTATGAATGTGCTCGTGGACATCTCCAACGTCTGTCCGGCTCTCCTCTACCCCTGACATCCAAACCCATAACCTGTTGTCGCGACCCGCTGGAGCGCTGGGTTCTCTTGGGGCTTCAGGACTGCTCTGTGGTTCTTTTTGACCTACAGACAGGCCACTCCCAGTGGGCCTCCTGCTCCATGGTGCCGGTGGTACTAGCATGGCATCCTTCAGGAGCTCTGCTGATGGTGGGCGGAAGTCAAGGCGAGCTCCAGTGCTTTGATATGGGGCTCTCACCTCTCCCTCTGCGGCTAGTGAGTGAAGAACCGACTCCTGACTCTATAGGCCCCAGCCTGCACCTCTCTTGTCACATAAAAACCTCTGAGGGGCTAGAGGGGATCCAATGGGCCTACTGTCCGATATCCCATGGAAATGAGGGTCTGGAGGCAAATGACTTACTGCTGCTTCGGTTTCATGGAGGGCCGCTTGCTGCGCTGAGGCTAAAACTAGGTCAGTGGGACCTTTGTGTAGTCTACTTGATTGAAATCAGAGTAGGGCATTTGAAGTATAGAGCTAAAGATTCTTGAACATGATTGTATTTATATAGCCTGGGGACATAAAACACAAATGCAAAACACTAAGAGAGAATTTACACTACACACTTACACTATCATTCAAAAGTTTGGGGTCAGTAAGTTTTTTTTTTTTATAACTTTTGTTTATACTGCAAGGATGCAGTAAATAGAACAAAGATGGCAGTAAAGAAATTTGTTTCAACATTTTTCTATTTCAAATAAATACTGTTATTTTGAACTTTCTATCCATCAAAGAATCCTAAAGAAAATGGTTCCACAAAAATATTAAGCATCAGAAATATTTTCAACACTGATAATAATTAGAAATGTTTATTGAGCAATAAATCAGCATATTAGAATGATTTCTGAAGGATCATGTGACCCTAAAGTAATGGATACTAAAAGTTTAGCTTTGCCATCACAGGAATAAATGACATTTTAAAACATTAAAATAGAAAACTGTTTTTTTTAATTGAAATAATATTTCACAATATCACTTTTTTTTCTGTACTTTTGATCAAATAAATGCAACCTTGAACATAAGAGAGACTTCTTTCAAAAACATCAACAAGTCTTACCGACCCCAAACTTTTGAATGGTAATGTACTGTATATGAAATAAATATTTTATTTAAATATTATTAAATAACAGGTCTGTGTATCTGTTTATAATCTGAATTTGTTCTAAATGAAAAACTGATTACTTCGCAGGCATAAGAGAACATATTACACAGTTCTGATATTGGATATGTAGTTTATTTTCTACTAAGACAATACATTACTTTTCTTAAGAATTTTTAAAATAAGTCATAGTCGTGGTGTAGTGGTCAGTGCACATTCTTTAACACATTGAGCTGTGGTGCTCAGATGAGTGACATGTTTAAATCTGGCCCATGACCTGATTCCCATCTTCTTCCCAGTTTCAAGGAAACTAAGTGCCCAGAAAAACAATTTGATGTCACATGATGAAGATTTGATGTCACAATCCTTGCACACTTTGGCAAATCTAGTGATTAGTCTTTCCAAAAATAATCATTGTAGCAACCCACTATCCTGTAAAGGACACGCATAAGACCAGCCAATCAGATTATAGCTTGTCCAACCGAGACAGTGCGTGGCGTTATAGTGTGTTATATACTTCGGAGTGTGAGTGTGTGAGAATCTGAGATTGCGTTCATTGTAGAACTGTAGAAGCACACAGACATTTGAGGGAATAGCAGAGGCAGGGGCCAAGTCTTCTGCGGTCACTCAATACCCACCCTTGGGCTGCCACCTCCAGGTGCATTCTGGGATGCATTTCTCCGATAAATCATTTACAGTCCCTCAGGGCACCAGATAAAGTTTGCCAATCAAAACCTGCCCATGCCTAGAGTTTAATTTTGACTTTGGAAGTGAATGTGACTCCCAGCGACTCTGTCAAAGTTTTAAATGGAGAGCGTCAGCAAGAGAAAGAGTTTTCTACGAGAAAGAGAGGTAGAAAGCAAGGGAGGGTGGGAGAGAGAGAGAGCAACAGCAGTTCCCTCTCCTCTGATCGCGTGCCAAGGTTTTGATGAAGAAAGCAAACGCACATCTTTTCTGACTGATAATTCGGAGCAGCTATTGAGCAGCACTTGTTTGCCCGTTTGTCTATTTATTTCTTTGTGAACGTGTTCGTTGGGCTTGTCTTGCTCACGCGCCCATATTTATTGACTTATATCTCTAGAACTGCTACATGATGAAGTGAGTGAATCGGACGCACAGAGGATGAAAGAGTTGGCAGACCTCCAGTCTTCCCAAGGAAGCAGCTCTTTCTTTTTCTTTCGCTTACCCTCCCTTCTTTTTTTCCTCTCCTCCCTGAGTTATCTCATCTGGGCACGCGCTCGGCACAGGAGAGCTGCTGTACGGAGTGGATACGGGGGGCAGCTGGCCAGCACACTCTGAGAAAGTGAAAAAAAAAGACATTGAAGGGGAAACAAGATTAATTTAAAGGAGAGGAAATTGCACAGCATTGCAGTTTGGAGCTCTTTGGTTGCATCACATAGGTCACCCTGTTTGTTTTGGTTGTGTCGAATTATGCCTATATATATATATAAAATATTTCAAATAAATAAATTATTAGTGGGGTCTTTTTATACCACTTACCACTATTAAGAACAAGAAAAACAACTAAAATTAGAGTCAAAAAGAGTTTTATCACAACCACAACACTTCTCATAAATGAAAGTCACCTAACTGTCACCTAACTGGACAAAATAGTTAAATTTTGCACTTTATTTATTTATTTACAAAACAGTAACAATTGAATTTTGTATTTTATTTTATATTTTAAGGAACAGTTACATTTTGTAATCCAATTACATATTTTTATTTATTTATTTTTTTCCCACAATCAACAATTAATGTATTTCATGACTTCTCATAAATGAAGGTCACCTAACTGTTCTTTAAAGCTTTTTTACTGGACCGAACAGTTAAATTTATTACTTTTTTGTATTGCTTATTTATTTGTTTATTTAAAAAATGGTAACAATTACATTTTGTATGTATTTATTTAAAAATGTTCATATATATGTGTAAAAAAAAACTGACTACAAAAAAACTGTTAACCTGTGAACTTCTCATCCTCATCCTCATCCTCAGTGTCATGTGTTTTTTTTTCACAGGCCCAGGGAGAAAATGAAACCTTTTCTTTTCAGTTTGGTGTATATGTGTGCCATAAACAGCATCATTGTTTTATTGCATCTCTCTGCAGTGCTGCAGCTCTTCTGTGTCTGTGCTGATGTCTGTCATTTCTCTCTACACTGTTATTAGTCACATTAGTGGCTCTTCAGGGGTTTGTGGAAGGCGGCCTGTTAATTTCCCACATGCAGTTTTAATTGGACCCTACCCGACCTCCTTTCCAAATTCACTTACAAAAAAATGGTGGCTGTCATTTCATTTGCCGCAAAATGGCGCCTCCTTCTGCTACCAACATCCGCAGGAGATGATTTCTGTCCAAGAGACGATTTCAAATTGGTTTAGCAACAAAAAGAGATAACAAACATGGGTCATTTGCTTTACTTTGCTGTGTTATGTGCAAGTTCCTTGATGTGTAAGACGTCAGGAATCATGAATATAGAGGGTCCCGAGGGGTCGTTTTTTTGATGGGCAACATATTTCTCTGTTTGTGTAATGTTTGTCAATAACGTGGTTTTTGTGGCTGTGCTAATGGTCTCCTGTTGAGAAGTGAGCATAGCTGCGATTGAGTGTGCCGTTCAGAAGCAGATCCAGTATGGCTGGATTAAGCTCTGTTACATTATTAAATGTCAAATGCGGGTGTCAACCGCCTCAGGTGATTACTGCTCATTGTGATCACAGACGCTAACATTCACAGAAAGTTAGCAAGAGAACAGGCAGATAAGAGTTAGAAATAGAAAGATGTGTCTGAGAGAGAAAGAAAAAATAAGAGACGGCAGCGGATACAGAAGAATGAGTGTGTTTGTGAAATGCAAAAGGAAGTTTTAGTGGTTAAATATATGAAATGCTCTTGACACACTATGAAATCTGAAACCTACTGTAAAATCAGCACTAACCTGAAGATATTAAAGATAATAGCTGATAAAATAATAACAGTTTTCATGATTCTCCTGTATCTGTATCCTGTTGTTATTGTAAAAGTTCAATAAACAGATTTAATAAAAAAAAAACAAAAAAAATAATAACAGTAACAAAATCTACAATGCAGGGCCTAAAACAATACATATTTTATTTACAAATATTATAAATAGCTATTGTTAGAGAAATATTTTAAGCTTGTCAGAGAAATAATTGTATGAAATAATTATTTAAATTAAATATTTACATTTTGTAATGAAAAAATGATATTGTTACTTAGGGATGAGAGATATAGCCAAAAAAAAAAAATTCCTCTTTAAAAGAAAATAAGTATTATCTGAATGCAAAGTGACCCACATTTGGTTTTTGACTATTGAAAATGTGAACAGTTTACTTTTGGAGCTATACTGAAATTACAATATCTCTGAAACTGAGCCATATAGGGCCTTAAAAATGAAGACGCCTAAAGGAAGGTTTTTTAAGACCCAATATCTAAAAGGACTTTAAGATATATTTAATACTTGAGTTAGAGGCATGTAAACTTTGGAGAAATTATTATTATTATTTTAATGGTTACCATTGGCAAACAGGTTTTACTAATAGACCTATAGTACCAATCTCTGTGCTAAAATAACAATGATGCTGCCGTCTTTCTGAAGTCATTTTTACCCCGCTGTAATTGGTGGATTATTCAGTAAATATACATCAATGACAGTTAATATTTTGGCTTTCATCACTATATATGTTTAACTTTCTTCAGAAAAAAATATTGACAATATCAAAAATTTGAGCCGGGGAAGTTTCTGAATGTTGGTTGATTTGACATGGAATGGTCTTATTCTTTTTTGCAAAAAATTTATGAATCGATAACATTATTTTGATGTCATTCTAGTCACCACAATTTTAACTACTTGTTAGTACTACTTTGTAGTAGTATGTAAATACCATGGTACATAAATATAATAATTATGTAATACCATTATATACACTACCATTCCAAAGTTTGGGATCAGTAAATTGTTATATTAGAGTGATTTCTGAAGGATCATGTGACACTGAAGACTGAATTAATGGCTGCTGAAAATTCCACTTTGCCATCACAGGAATAAATTAGATTTTAAAATATTTTCAAATAATAAAAAAAAGTTATTTGAAATTGTGATAATATTCCACAATAATACTGTTTTTACTATATTTTTGATCAAATTAATGCAGCCTTGGTGAGGTCACCACAATTTTAACTACTTGTTAGTACTACTTTGTAGTAGTATGTAAATACCATGGTACATAAATATAATAATTATGTAATACCATTATATACACTACCATTCCAAAGTTTGGGATCAGTAAATTGTTATATTAGAGTGATTTCTGAAGGATCATGTGACACTGAAGACTGAATTAATGGCTGCTGAAAATTCCACTTTGCCATCACAGGAATAAATTAGATTTTAAAATATTTTCAAATAATAAAAAAAAAAAGTTATTTGAAATTGTGATAATATTCCACAATAATACTGTTTTTACTGTATTTTTGATCAAATTAATGCAGCCTTGGTGAGAATAAGAGATTTTTTTCAAAAAAAGAGTTTGTCAAAGTATATCATCATTTTGTAAAATTAGTGTTTATTGTTATTCTCATTTCATTTACCTTTAAAAAATTGTATTTGATCATATAATGGCGTGATATCTGCCATCTAACACCTTGCTCTCTAGTCTAGACAACTGTATTAGTATCGGCTGTTAAAAAAATCTATATCAGTCGGCCACTAATTTATACATTCAGATCAGTTTGAAGAAAACTCGTCTGTATGACCCTTTTGTGGTTAAAATAGTGTGTGATTTTCTGTAGGTAAATGCATGTTTGAGAAGCTTTGTAAACAGCAGAAGGTACATCCATTAGCTCAATGTCCATTCAGCTGCTCATCCCTCTCTGATTGATTCTCTGCTGTATATGGCATCCACCATTTCTCTTAAAGGTAATTCACTAAACTAACTGTCAGCAGTATCCACACCAACAAGTGTGTTTAACCTGAATCGACTGCATTTGCTGTGTGTCACAGTTCAGTTCACACACACACACACACTCACACTCACACACACCTCTCAACAGTGCTACAGAGAAAGAGCACAGACTGAAGATCGATCCAAATGTCAATGGCAATCTTACAGAGCGTCGCTTCTAAAGATCTCCTACCTCATACGGCCCAGAGCTTCCACAACCTCTTTCTCTTAATGTAAGACAACTTAATGTGTCAGAGCATGAGGGCTAGTATTTGATGGAAATACTGCAACCTTTGGACTTTCTAGCAGTATTCGTTTCTTCCAAGTTTGCTTCAGTCGTCATATATGTCATATGTGTCACTTCATAATCATGCAGCCACTTAATAACATATGTATTAATTCTATGTGCAGGTGTGTTCAGTGGCGCTCAGCTAGGCCCAGGTGATCTGGTACAGCACCGTTTGCGCTGTGAGGAGGTGGATGCAGCACTGGGAATTCTGGGTAATATGGACTGGGCCATGATGGGAGCAGAGTGTTACAGGTCACTCATCTCCATCACAGATCACCTGCTGAGAAAACCACTGGACCAGCAAACTGAAGGTAAAGACTCCAGACCTGCAGGCTTTGATTTCTGAACGGAGACTAAACCTAAACTTAATTAGTGTCAGGGAAAGTGCACAACAAACTCAGCTTGGAATCAAAAAGGTCTTTACCATTTCAAATAACAGTATTTAAATCTCGTTAAGTGCTCTGGTGCTGAGAGCAATAGTTAATAGGACCATGGAGCACAATGCAGTCCAAATGCAAAACGGACCAAGTTTGCAAGTTCCAACCTCTCGGTGCTATTTGATTTTAAACATAAGTGAGTTTGGACTTGGAGGAGGTAATTATTCATAGAGCAAAAGCATATCCATTATCTAGAGCTTCACTCGAGTCCTGAATGTACGTCACAAGCCAAGCACAGGGAGAGGCCACATGGAGCACAATAAAACAATGTTTTTATTTATTGAAAATGTACACACAGTGGCTCCAAAAAGAATTTAAACAACTTAAAAAATATCAACAAAATATCAAAACAAAGTGGCATTTTCTTAAATACAATTTTGAGTGAATTTTGAGCAGCATGCACACTTTAAAAGTACAAATTCTCACACACAAAAAAGTTAACCATATGAAATGAGTAAACCATATATGTGACCCTGGACCACAAAACCAGTCTTAAGTCGCTGGGGTATATTTGTAGCAATAGCCAAAAATACATTGTATGGGTCAAAATTATTGATTTTTATTTTATGCCAAAAATCATTAGGAAATTAAGTAAAGATCATGTTCCATGAAGATATTTTGTAAATTTCCTACCATAAATATATAAAAACTTCATTTTTGATTAGTAATATGCATTGCTAAAAACTTCATTTG
>NW_015653466.1:600817-624998 GCF_001515625.1 Sinocyclocheilus rhinocerous | reverse complement strand
AGCCAAAAATACATTGTATTGGTCAAAATTATTGATTTTTATTTTATGCCAAAAATCATTAGGAAATTAAGTAAAGATCATGTTCCATGAAGATATTTTGTAAATTTCCTACCATAAATATATCAAAACTTAATTTTTGATTAGTAATATGCATTGCTAAGGACTTCATTTGGACAACTTTAAAGGCGATTTTCTCAATATTTGGATTTATTTTTTTGCACCCTCAGATTCCAGATTTTCAGATGATGTATAAATCTCAATTTCGAAAAATTGACCCTTATGACTGGTTTTGTGGTTCATGTATTTTAAGTAAAAAGTACTTTGACACTTAATTAGCAGTACATCGTCAACATTCATAGCTAATGTGTTGAACTAAATGAATACACTAAAAGTCACTGGTACCACCTTGAAGTTTGCTTTGAGAAATGCTGTAGTATAAATTGTTTGCAGATTACACATTGTTTGATATTTTGTATCTAATACAATGAAAAGAGTTTGGGGCCACTGCATGTACATATTAGATCCTGTTGTGTGTGATTGCAGGTCAGTTGGAAGCAGCATTGGGGATGTTTTATGCCCCCTGCAGACCCCTCTCAAACACTGTCATACTGGAGTACAGAGACCCCATCAGCAGATACGCCCGCCGATTCTTCCATCACCTGCTCAGGTACACACTTGTCACACACTCTACATAGAGTACACACCACCTCCTGCATGTGATTGAGTCCTCTTTAATTAAAAACAATAGTTAAATAAAAATCAGCAGTCAGTCAGGTGTTTAGAAATGGCTGTGCAATACTTCTGACTTATCTCTTCCAGACACCAGCGGTTTGAAAAAGCCTTCTTGCTGGCTGTAGATATTGGTGCGAGAGATCTATTTATGGTGAGCATGCACTTTCAAACATGCACGAACAATGGCAACAAAACAATACAACGAATATCTCAATCTAGTTCATTTTTCAATAACTTAACAACACATTCGCATGTTCACGGTTCTCTGATGTCAGTTAATGGTCACATGAAATACAGGTAAATACATTATTCAATATTTCATCTTTTTAGTAAGTGTTTTGTTTTAAGTGTTTTTGTTTTGTTTTTAAATTATTTATTTTGATTTGACATTATTGTTTAGTTATTAAATTTTGATCAACTCACAAATCCTCTCCAGTTCCCCTTTAGAAAACCCCCAGGAGTTCATAACATTTTGTACATATGAAAATGTTCAAAACTGCCAGGTAAACTGCAGGCAGAAGCATGTTTTAAATAATTTAAATAATCTAATGAAGTCTTTATAAGTTACCAGTCACAACTGGATGTATTTGAAAACACGTTAATCTTTGATCATTATTATTAAAAAGACTAATTAATTTAATATTGTGACTGAGGTATAAATTAAATTTTTTTTAAATGACTAAAATGAGCTGTAAAATGTGTTGCCATTGTCTATGATTATAGTTTAGTTATGGGTGGGTTATGGGTGCATGCAGAGAGCTTTGAGTTGGCTCTATTTTGGACTGAGAGGCTCTGGGCAGGTGCAGCTCGGGGTTTGAGGCCCCTGGCCATGGCACGTCCCCTCTCTCCTACCATAACAAGAATCCCTGAGACTCCAGAGAGCAACAGTAGCTAAGAGAAAGAGGGAGGGGGTGCGGAAGAAAAAGAGCGAGGGAGTCTGTCTTTCACAGCTCTCGTGGCTGGTACACTATCTTTTCTCTCCCTCTCCTTTCTCACTCCTTTAAATGGTCTTACTTAATTAGCAGTACATCGTCAACATTCATAGCTAATGTGTTGAACTAAATGAATACACTAAAAGTCACTGGTACCACCTTGAAGTTTGCTTTGAGAAATGCTGTAGTATAAATTGTTTGCAGATTACACATTGTTTGATATTTTGTATCTAATACAATGAAAAGAGTTTGGGGCCACTGCATGTACATATTAGATCCTGTTGTGTGTGATTGCAGGTCAGTTGGAAGCAGCATTGGGGATGTTTTATGCCCCCTGCAGACCCCTCTCAAACACTGTCATACTGGAGTACAGAGACCCCATCAGCAGATACGCCCGCCGATTCTTCCATCACCTGCTCAGGTACACACTTGTCACACACTCTACATAGAGTACACACCACCTCCTGCATGTGATTGAGTCCTCTTTAATTAAAAACAATAGTTAAATAAAAATCAGCAGTCAGTCAGGTGTTTAGAAATGGCTGTGCAATACTTCTGACTTATCTCTTCCAGACACCAGCGGTTTGAAAAAGCCTTCTTGCTGGCTGTAGATATTGGTGCGAGAGATCTATTTATGGTGAGCATGCACTTTCAAACATGCACGAACAATGGCAACAAAACAATACAACGAATATCTCAATCTAGTTCATTTTTCAATAACTTAACAACACATTCGCATGTTCACGGTTCTCTGATGTCAGTTAATGGTCACATGAAATACAGGTAAATACATTATTCAATATTTCATCTTTTTAGTAAGTGTTTTGTTTTAAGTGTTTTTGTTTTGTTTTTAAATTATTTATTTTGATTTGACATTATTGTTTAGTTATTAAATTTTGATCAACTCACAAATCCTCTCCAGTTCCCCTTTAGAAAACCCCCAGGAGTTCATAACATTTTGTACATATGAAAATGTTCAAAACTGCCAGGTAAACTGCAGGCAGAAGCATGTTTTAAATAATTTAAATAATCTAATGAAGTCTTTATAAGTTACCAGTCACAACTGGATGTATTTGCAAACACGTTAATCTTTGATCATTATTATTAAAAAGACTAATTAATTTAATATTGTGACTGAGGTATAAATTAATTTTTTTTTAAATGACTAAAATGAGCTGTAAAATGTGTTGCCATTGTCTATGATTATAGTTTAGTTATGGGTGGGTTATGGGTGCATGCAGAGAGCTTTGAGTTGGCTCTATTTTGGACTGAGAGGCTCTGGGCAGGTGCAGCTCGGGGTTTGAGGCCCCTGGCCATGGCACGTCCCCTCTCTCCTACCATAACAAGAATCCCTGAGACTCCAGAGAGCAACAGTAGCTAAGAGAAAGAGGGAGGGGGTGTGGAAGAAAAAGAGCGAGGGAGTCTGTCTTTCACAGCTCTCGTGGCCGGTTCACTATCTTTTCTCTCCCTCTCCTTTCTCACTCCTTTAAATGGTCTTGTGTGTGTGACCCCTTTTCTAGGCCTCCTCTCTCCATGCCCGAGTGACACCTTCCCTATTAGCGTTCACACCGGCCGCTGTCTCTCTCTTTCTCTCTGTCCTTTTTTCATGCAGTTCCTCTCTCTCCCTCCTTCTTTCACGCTGATCGCTCTCGTTCCAATTCATTCCCCACTAAGTGCTGCTGCTGAGGGCCCCAATTGAAAAGGTGGAGCTCGAGCCACACAAGCCTGAAAGGGCAGAGAAGAGAGAGAGGGAGGGAGGGAGGGAGAGAGAAAGGCAAAGGAAACCTGGATCTGTTATTCTTGGGACATGCACTGGGAAAACGAAAAAGAGGAAGGATGAGAGAGACGAAAGTGGCAAATTATGAATGGCCCATGAATATCAGTCCTTGTGAATCAACAAAGAGCAGACAGAGAGGGAGCTAAAGGCAGAGAAACAGAGAGAGGGAGCTAAAGGCAGAGAAACAGAGAGAGGGAGCTAAAGGCAGAGAAACAGAGAGAGGGAGCTAAAGGCAGTGGCGTTTCACCCCGCGGTTTTGGCTCTTGGCTAATTAGCCACAGAAGTTAAATTAAACCACCCACAGGAGAGAGGGAGAGAAAGAAAGCAAGAGAACGAGCGGGGGTCCTTGCTCCATCTGATCTGGTCCCCTCCATGTCACAAAGGTCAGCTGAAACAAAACGGATGGAGCCCCATGTAAGAGCCCCCAGTATGAGCCAGGCTCGAGTCTCCATTGTCTCCGAACCAACAATGGAGCACCGAAAGAATTTCTCTTTCTTTTCTTTTGTAAGAAGCCTTTTGTGAAGTGAAGCACTTTGGTGTTGGAAGAAATTGGAGGGGTCGGAGTCACCCAAAGGGGTAGAGAGGAAGGGAGAGGGAGGGCAGGGTTGCCCCTCCACTCGTTCGCTGGAGTGTTATGCATAATTGTAATGTTCTATACTTGTAATTATCCTCTGATGTGAACCCTGATAGCGTCTGCGCTAATTCGTTTAGCCGTATTTCGCTGACTTTTCTCGTTCCTGTGCTTTTTTTTTTTTTGATCTGCCGATTAATTAATTAGATCATAATTGTGATCATATGCTTGCTTTGTTGGTTAATGGGGCATGTGTTTGCTGGAAACAGAGGGGGCCAGTGTTAATATCAACGATTAGACATGATGTGCGGCACTGAGCTGATATTGGCTGGTTTCTGTGTTGAGATGGATAATGAACTTTGTAAGACCCTCTCACGTATCTGATAAACACCTTCCTCAAACACTCACGTGGATTACAGGTGTGATCCTCCAGAATTGTCTTTGCACGTGTGTGAGTGTAAATGCGCAATTGTGCGTGTAACGGTTCTCTCTCTTGCTCTGCTCCACTGGTCCATGTTAATTTTAAACTCTTTTCTGACGTCGAGCGAATATCAAGTGTCATCGCTGGACCAGCTGTTTATCCTGTCTCCATATGCCTCTCCAGTCAAAAATAACACTAAAAGGCCGTTTATCCACATTTGAGCTCTTAAAGCTCTTAAATAAATAAGATTAGACCCGATTCTGTGTCCTGTGTAAGCTGTGGTGAATAAGAGCTATAATATCTGATTTATGTAGAGAATTATTGTCATCCCTCTTAGACGTCTGGATTCACTCGCTTTTTCTCCGTCTGTCTCTCTGTTTCTTGGCCTTCCTCTCTTTTTCAATCTGTCTGTCTTTGTGGCTCAGAAAGCATTATGTTCTGCTAAGCTGAAACAGAGGTCTTCAGATGCAATGCGAATATCCAGTGTTTTTGGCTCCCTTTCGTTTTCCCTTTTGATTCTCGGCCTTTACCAAAAACATGATGCCCTTAGAATGCTCTCTCTATCTCCGTTGTTGCATCTGATTTTTCCTCTTACACTTGGGGGTTACAGAAATGTAGACTTTCTTAAAATACACAACCGCTCTTATGAACTGGTTCTTTTTAATGAATCACTCAAAAAGATTCATGAAACAGTCTCAAATTCCAATGTGAGTTAGGGATTTGAATCAGATTCACTGAATCGTTTAGAGATATTAGTTTGCAGTTGACTCAGTAAATCAGGAATCAATTTTCAGTTATGTCCAATTCAAACTGGGCAGAGAATTAAATATACGTATTCACAACAGAGTGGTATTCTAAAAAACATGGAAATATTTAAAAAAAAATATTGGTCATTGTTTAGCATAATGAGCAGCGTTTGTACTTTTTAATTGATTGGAAGATAAACTTTGTTTGGGAATAAAACTGAGGTTTAATCTCAAACTCAATATTTGAGTTTTTTTTTCAAAGAGGTACAAATATTATTCCATCATTATTGAGTGATTCTGTATTTTGTCAAGTAAAAAGGCATTCGGCTCCTAAATGTTAATTTAGACTTTTTTTAAGGTCTGGTGGCCTGTGATTGTTTTGTTTAAAAAGAAGAATCATTGTTTGAATCGTGAGGTTATTGGCTCTCATCCCTGAGCCTGTGAAGAGCTAAATCAAGTCCTGTTTGATGTTTGTAAGTCACTCTTATCCCCCTCCCCTCATTTGATCAGACTTGCAGAGGCCGGTTGACAATACAGGCATTAGTGCTCTGCAGGTCTGACTGTGCTGCATTCACCCTCCCTGCATCTCGCTGCAGCTCTGACTGATGTCCCTGAAGCGGAAGGATGGGTTTAGCGTTTAAACGGACAGAAAGAGAGAGGATCTTATTAGTTCAGAGTCAGCACTGAGCTCCTCTCCCAACTTTCACTTTAATTTACCCATGAATGGGCACCTCCAAGATAGTCAAATGTAGTCTGTCAATTACATTATTATAAGTTTTTCCACCATGTCTGAACATCTGAGGATCTTCTCTACTGATACATAAGGATATTCTGTTCACGGAGAAAGTTTTGTACCGCATGACTGTACTGAAAACATACATACATACATTTGATTTTGTTTTGTTTTGTTTTACTTTTTTTTTGTTACACTCCTGGAACTGATTTATGAACTATTACTAGGCTGCAATAGTTTTTTTTTTTGTTATTAATGAATGCAATTTTTTGTCAACATATTTTAACATATTTGCTTTTTCCCCATTTTGTGAAAGCAGTAAGACTTTCTATAGTGAATTTACCACTTTGTTGGTAGGCCTCTCTCTTTAGATTATTCTGGAATTAACTACTTGTTAAACCTATTTAATGATTTTTAAAAAGACTTTTAGTTTAATACACCAAAGATTTCTGTCAGTAAAGCACATCTGGTGTCATTATTCACACATAGAAGTTCTCTGAGCAGTCGGATGTGCTTTATCTTTGTTGTACATCTCAATCCGGCATCCATTTTGGTGGGACTAATGGTGTGTGACATTTAAAAACATGTTTGCGGGTTAATGGAGGTCTCCTGACTGCATGAGGCCCTAAAATAGATATATTATAGTCTATTCTCTGGGATGAGAGGGCTCATATTTAAGAGAGAGAAAGAGCAAGAGCGAGTTCTCACAACCACCTGCTCGTAATGACAATAGTTGAAACTATTCCGACATGAAGAGCATCGCTCCTGCTTTTTAAAAGATGACACATGCCTTTCCCCACATCTTTGTGCTTTTTGAAACCAGTATGATTGCATCCGGTCAGAGTTCAGGGAGAAAGAGAAAAGGAGGGAGGACAACATAAAGGCGATTGAACAAATGAGCAAGACTGATTTTTTGAAAGTTTGATACTTTTATGTTTTTTTCCCCCCTCTGAAACTTCAAACAGATTATTTAATCTATTCTCTCTCGCTCTTTTTCACCTGCAGCCTCTCTTTGCACCTTCTCTCTCTTTGAGCAGAGCGCAAAAATGAAAAAGGGAAAAAACTGAAGTATTGTCATGTGAGCTGAGATTAATTTTAGATTGCTCTGCTGTTCTGCTTTACCTTCAAAGGACCTCCATTACGTGGCAGCAGATAAGGGTGAGGTGGTGTTAGCTGCTGTAGCCAAGAAGAAGGCTAATGAAATAGACGCAGAGGCACAAACATTGGCACCAGGTGAGAGAATCATTCACATAATGTTAGTTACAATAAAATGCTCCAAAATCTCCTATTGGAGTGTGATTAATGTTTATAAGTGCAAAATGATCACTCATAAACTCTCATCTGCATGTTTTCATTTACTCTTTTAGAAAAATTCAAATAAATGCTGCAAGGTAAAATTACCTTGGTCACCAAATGGAATTTCAAAAATATTGATTTCAAACAATTGTTTTCCCAACCACATTCCCTTCGTCTTCCATTTTGTGGACAAACATAATAAGCTGTGATGGGTTCAATTATTTTGACAGAGAAAAATGATTTCTTTCAACTTTGAAATTGTCCGGTTTTTCCATCTACAGTCATTGCATGTGGCATGTCACAGAAGAATTTACTCTTGCTCCAAGTTCAAAAAACGTGTACACTGTTAGTTTCATTCAGTCTTTCATGATATGACGTAAGGCACATGTGACCCCGGCGGTGGCACCACTGGGAAATTTAAAAAAGTCATTAGGTTTCGTAATTTTTAATCCCATATGTAATTATATTTGACTATTTTAAGTTTTTTTTTTTGGAGCTCTGTGTGCAGATATAGAGAGAGTTTGATTAATTCACGTTGTTAATTGGCTGAATAGGACTGGTTTAAAGTGCATTGACCTCAGCTCTGATATTCTGTTTCCTGCTGACCTGATGAGGATGTCCTACGAGCTGTTCATCAGTGATGTTCAACATACATTTCCTCTGCCAGCAGGATGGGCATACATTCAAATGAAAGAAGGCCGTAGAAAGAAAAAAGCGAGAGGGGGATAAGGGACGGACAGAAGTGGTTCAGCTAACAGGTGTACAGATGAGACAAGGGGAGGTATTTAGCTTGTAATAAGGGGGTGAAAACGTGAGGGTGTGTGTGTTTCCCACCCTGTCTGCCCATAAGCCTCTTAATTATGTCCTTGATGATTTCCCTGCTCTCTCACCCCGAGCAGACCTTAGCCTTGGAAGGAAGTGCTTAAGAGTGCGAATGTGAAAGGAACAGATGGGCAAAATAGTGTGTTTGGGGGCATTTTACCGCTGTTAATAGTTAAAATGTTGCAATTATAAGTCATTGCCTGAGATTTTTTTTTAAAGTGCAAGATACCCCTTTTCTCTCTTTTTCTTTTCTGTCAACTCTGTACGTTTTCGGGGTCAATAGCTTCTTTCAGGTGCTGATATGTTTGTGTGCAGGGATTATTCTGGAATAGAGGAATATTTAGAGGAAATTCTGTAGGGCAGTGTGCAGGATCATAAATAGGGAATGAGCGCGGTAGGATTCAGCATTGTGCTGTGCATTAAAAAGACAAGGTGTCTTGTTTACATTTGGCCAGCCTGGAGCAAATGTTTCACACTGTCAGCCAACCATGACTCTAAAGGATACACACACACACACCAGAAATTCAAAAGTGACTTAATATTCACACATTACATGGCCATTCTCATAAATAAAACAAAGCTCAAAGTGTAAAACAGCTTTAAAGGGTATTGATCTGCTGTAGCTGCTTCTGGATGATTATTAACTGACAGTTTAGCAATGTTGTCCATGTAGTCTCTTAAACCAATATACTAAATGTAATCAAATTAATTACATTATACACTGATTCATTAGTTAATCGCAAATAATTTCGAGTATTAACCAAAATTGGATTTTCAAGTCAGTTTTGTTGATTTATTTCCATATCATTTGACGCAAGCCAGTCACTAGCCTACAATTCACAGCAATATTCTGCAGTTGAGTCTGTCTGTCTGCACTATTTTAATATATAAAAACTATGTAAAATTTTAATATATATATATATTTTTTTTATTATTAAATATTGTGAAATAACTTTTCTATTTTAATATACAGTATGTTCAAATTTAATTTATTCCTGTGATCCTTCAGAAATCATTCTGATATGATGATCTGGTGCTCAAGTAACATTTATTATTATTTAAATGTTGAAAACAGTTGCTGCTTAATATTTTTGTGAAAACAGTTGTACATTTTCTTTCAGCATTTATTTGAAATAGAAATCTTTAATATGATCAATGTCTTCTACTGTCACTTTTATTTCATGCACCCTTGATGAATAAAAGTATTAATTTCTTAAAAAATATATACATACACACACACACACACATATATATATATATATATATATATATATATATATAATGTTATATATTATATACATTTTATATAAATAAAAAATCATTATTTTTAAACGGCTCTATCACTCCAAGGGTCAGGGAGCATGATTAAATTAAATTAAAGATAAAATTTTCCTATAACTGTTTATACTCAATGAATGAATTAAATGAACAGCCCTAATCACTGAAATGTATTTTTCCTTACTTTTCTTTCCCATTTTTCTGAATCTCCCTGCATAGATTTTATGAAGTGTCTCTCTCTCTGTCTGTCTGTCTTTCCATCTTTCCACCATTGCTTTGTTGTCACAGAAGAGAATCAGTGTTCACTGTCTCATTGAGGAGTGTGTTGATTTGGTGAGAGAGCCAATTATAAAGGAGGACTCTGAGAAGAGCGTATGAGAGGGATCATGTTAAAGCTCACGAGACGCAGACACACACACACTGCTGTGCTGTAGGGTGTTCCCCGAGATCAAGTCTCACTTAGTGTCTCTTGTTATATGTAACCCTCACTGTCTCTGTCTGGGAGAGTCGTGTACAAGACGCCCATGTATTACACAATATGTCATGTTCTGTCTCTTGCGCTCTTTCTCTGCTTCATACAGAAGAGCTTCTACATTTTTCTACATGTTAAACTGTTTCCCTCGGGGCATGATGGGATTTTGTGTGTGATTTTCAGATGAGTGTCAGTCAGCGTACGAAGGACAGAGTAGAGTCCAACTACCATCAACCATCAGTGAGAGGCATGTTCACGACCCCAATCACTGGAGCACTGCATCAAGGTGTGTGTTTTTTTTTTTTTATTATTCATTATTCATATTTAGATCAAATTGTTAGCTGATGTATTAGAAATGCAACAAACTGGTCTGTCTTGCAGCATTTATGAGGGTGAATTTCTTAAAGGGATAGTTCACCCAAAAATTAAAATTCTGTCATTACTTACTCACCTTCATATCATTGCCAACCATATGGTTTTATTTTTTCTGTGGAGCACAGAAGTAGACTTTTTTGGAGAATCTTCATGCATCTTGATAAAAGTGATAGTTCGGGTCCTTCATTATGATTGGCTGAGATGTGTTTAAGGCAGTTGTAAAATACTCTATAAACACACATCTGTGACCTCATTACATCACTATTACTGCTCCTTTGTGTCTGTGTGTTGCTGTGTCTTTGGTGCTTGGCAACCATTCTTCTGGACATTACTGAAGAATAAATTATTATTTGTTATTAGTAAACCATGGCTTCTTGAGGCTTATTGTTTTTTTATTGTGAAATTTAAGTCATTATTTGTTGATAATCTTGAGAACCGCCTTGACTGGAGCATAGACTCTGTAAGCTGAACTTGAGAACCGTTTAAGAACGAATTGCTCAGTTTGATTTGTGAATTGGATAAACAGGTTCATAGAAAAGAACGACTCTTTCAGATATTGCACTGATCCATTTGTCAAGTTCAATCATTCAGTGATTAACAACATAAATTTCGGTCTGTTCCTCACACAAGATTATCATATGGCTTCAGAAGAATTGGAACATAGTGTGTAATTTTTGTGCACTACTATTATGGGACTTTGTTTGGCCCTTTTGTAGATTGACAGTAGTAGTAACTTCTGTCATTATATGGAAAATAGCTATGTGAAGATTCTTTAAAATATCTCACTTTGTGTTGCATGGGGGGGAAATCAACAGCATACAGCAGGCACTGGGATACAGCTTTGAGGGACGTAAATAATGACTGAATTCATTCTTGGGTGAACTATCCTTTTAAATTCATGTCAAACATTTAGTAGCCTACATAAGTGGAATATTTTGAGCAAACACCCATACTAACTCTTCTAGTATGTGTAGTTCACCCAAGTTTGGCCTGGACCATTACAGTGAGTGTGTACAGTGGGGAAGATATTTATTTGATCCTCTGCTGATTTTGTAAGTTTGCCCACTTAAAAAGAAATTAAGGGTCTGTAATTTTTATAGTTACTTTTTTTTTTTCACTCACTGAAATGCAAATCAATTTCTAACCTTTATATAATGTGTTTTTTCTGGATTTTTTGGTTGATATTCTGTCTCTATCCGTAAAAATAAACCTACCATAAAAATTACGGACCCTTCATTTATTTGTAAGTGGGCAAACTTACAAAATCAGCAGTAATAAATATTTCCCCACTGTAGAGTGAATGTGTGTGTGTGTGTGTGTTACATGAGGGTTGTCTTGTTGTCTTATCCTCTCTCTGCTTCCATTGCTGTTGATGGAGGGACCATTGACTTTATGCTGACTCTTTTTCTTTCTGTCCCACTTAAGCTCCCTCAATCTCCTTCAAATCCTCCCTCTCCCATCAGCCAGTTCCGAGCGGACGGCCCAAAGAGGATGGGGTGGGATTAAAGGGTTTTTAAAACATAAAATAAGGAGTTTTGGGTAATTTGGCAGCCTGAATCCCAGTTTTCAGGCCTGTACTGCTACATGGCCGCATACAAGACATCAGAGGGTGATGCTTCCACCCAGATAAATAGCAGTCGAGAGCGAGAGCGGAAATCCTCTTCTCATTTTTCACTTTTTGTGTTTGTTTTTTGTTTTTTTATTCTATTTAACCAGACTAATCTGGTCTCCGATGAAGTTTTATTGTTTCTTATGCCGAGCCAATAAGGCTTAGAGACACCGATTCGAGCTTCATGCCTGCGTTGTGCTGGCAAAGAAAAAAAAGATCGGGAGAGTGAGCGAGAGGAGTACAATGACTTGGTGGCATCATTGTCAGTTGTACTAAATCCAGCACTGCGCAGGGAGAGAGGCAAAGATGCGGATATCTGGAAAACATCCCGACACACATCTGTTGATGTATCCTTTCATTCTCGCACACACACACACACACACAGCGCACTCGGAGAGATGCGTTCCAGCTCTTGGACTCGTGACACTTTTTGCATCTGTGCATGCATAGCGATGTGTATGTGTTTGTTCGCTTGTTTGTATGGTGTGGGCTGTGCCCCGTAGGCCTCATTTTCTCCTCCTCCCTCGATTCCTTGTAAGCGCCATGCATCACTAAAGGAAATGGAAAAAAGCACAGAAATTGGCCATCGCCAGTCGCCACAGAAAACATAAATTGCACAGCCCACAATACGACTGATAACATTCACGCCGTCTTACATGTTTTCTGGATTTGACGGCATGCCGCACAGTGGCAGCGTGTTTTTTGGAATACCCATGAATCCCCAGGAAAGGCCTGACTCCCACACGTAGCTTCACCCTGTTGAGGGTCGGGCCTGATGTGTGAAAGAGATCCAGGTCTGTCTGCTGTGAATGCTAATACACATTGCTATTAGTGTGAACAGGATAGTAATGCTGGATCCTGTGAAGCATTCATACCTCCATCTTTCTGAATGCAGACGACCAGAATATTTCCATATAGCATTCAGGGTTAGCAGTGCACATGTAAAACTGCTCTTGAGTCTGACTGTATGGGGTAAGAGAGATTTCTTTAGTCAGACATGTATGAAAAACATGATTATAGTCATTTTTGTCTGCAATAGGGCTGGAGAAACGTCAACCTCTGAGGTTACAGATGACTTCTCGAACACCCTCACAAGTCATCGCACCTGGCCTTGGAAACACACAGGTGTGTTCTTTTGAATACAAGTCCGCTTGAGTAAATACAGTTCTCAAAGTAGATACAAAAGTAACAGGGTTGAATGACTACTTTGTACTCAGTATTTGGATCAAGGTGCACAGCTTGTTTTTCACATTGAGCTTTATGGTTATAATTTATATTGACTTTGTGTTTTACACAGAGCTCTACTGCTGTAGATTATTCCCTCATTAATGCCCTGAGAATGATATCTTCCCTTCTGTTTTGCCCTCTCAAAAATAGGTTCAAGTTGACTGCCTTTTTTCTGCTTGTATTGTACTTAGCTAATCATCCTAAAACATGAATGTTTTATTCTTTTCTGTCCACAGAATAATTAAACTTTTTCCCATACATATTTATTGGACAGTACAGACTGTAGGCTATTACAGACATTTACATCAGAATTTTAATACATGCATAATCCTGAATGCTAATGGCACAGTCATAATTTACCATGGAGAAACCCTCCTCCAGTTGAGCTGCAGAGGATGCTTGAACTCAACACTTCCACCCACTCGTACATACAGTACATTTACACAAGATTACTGAGTGATTGGCGCTCATCTGATCACCTGATTCAGGTGTGGATGCAGAAAGGTGGCGCTGTGACATGCAAAGCAGATGGGTTGAAGTAGATCTTGAAATGTTTTAAGACACTTTTTAAGACACTATGTGATTTTCACTTGTTAAGTAAGTTTTTCTTAATGTTTTTCTCTCTTTAGAAATCAACCTTGTTGACCGGAACACCCAGGTAATGATTTAAATTTCTATGGTATATTGCTTACTTTAAAATGATACACTGTGGTGTTAAGTTTTTGTATGAGCAACATTTACTGTTCTATAATTGATGCATGTAGACAAATCAGTTCTGCCAGGTATGATATCTAAAACTGAGCAGAATTTTTCTGTGAAAAGTAGTACTTCATGTTTATTATATATATCTTTGTCATGTTTTCACTTCTAAAAAACTTCATGATTGTATTAAATGAAATATTTAATATCTATTACTGCAGTTGTTGCTGATAGTTGTAATAATTATATTCATATTTTGTGACTTTTAGGTGTCTGAGGAGGGGAAACTGAAAGTTATTCATTTTGGTTTAGTGTAAATAGACATATTTTGTACAATTAATAGGTTTTAGTATTTTTTTATTTATTTTTTTTCAATAGAATACTTTTTTTTACTGAAAGAAACAGTGTAACAGATTAAATGTGCTTAAACTATAAAAACTACTTTTAAATAAAACATATTTTTGCAATTCTTTTGATTCGGTTTTGATTACTTTTTTAGTTTGATGCACAGTGTTTGTTAAAGAATTTTATGTCACATAATTTGTCACACTCTATCTTGGAAAAGGGGTTGTAAAATCCTGTTTATGGCCAGTACTACACAGTCTCGTTGAGTGAAAACATTTTCTAACCTACTTTTCCACGGTTCTATCTTTTTCTGTTACATATATTGCCTAACCACTCTGGCTTGTGCCAGTCACTATCAGACTATCAAAATGGATGTTTGAGAGTCTGTGCAAATAGGTTTTTTTTAATTTTAGTAACACTTCACTTTCTTTGAGAATGGTGGCACAGAGGCCACAGTAATATCCCTGTTCTTGATCACAGGATCAGTGGTGCGGCTTGTGGGCTGGGTTTAATTCTCCACCTGTTTGGTGTATGAGATTACATGCAGACGAAATGCAGAGGGATACGCAGTGCGTGTCTCTAAAGAGGAGGCTGCCGTTTTCCACCCACAGTCTACATACACAGCGGCCGTGTCAGAACTGTCGCCGGCCTGCTCGCCGAACTTAATCTGACAGCAACCAGCCATCCATAATCCCTCACTGTATCGTAATCTATTTACTCTGCATTCTAAGAGGATTTTCTTTTTTTTTTTAAGTATATATACAAGATATGTAAATATGAATTAATGCTGGAAATTGAGGAAGGGTCAGGAGAAGAAGCTTTTGTGTTGTCACCTCTGTTTTTATGTCCGTCTGTTGCTTATTCTTTGCACAGAAAAATCAGTTACATTCTGTTGTCACCATATCATAGCATATTTTAAACATCACTTTACATGTAACTGTCTATTGTAATATGTTTTACACTCTTAAAAATAAAGCTTCTTTATTGACGTCTATGGTTTGTGAAAGAACCTTTAACATCTATGGATCCTTTCCATTGCTCAAAAGATTCTTCACTGTGGAAAAAAAAAACCTTTTGGATCCTTTATTTTTAAGAGTGTATACATGTTATATATATATATATATATAGTGTCTGTGCATTTTATTTGTGCATTATGATAATTGTTCAGACAACTCACTATTATTAATGTGTTAATCTGATTTTCTAGCAGTTTTCAAGAGGCATCTGTCTTATTTGACTTATTTGATTAAATATTGTTTAATTAGTCTGGCCTCCAGTCACTGATTGTGTGCCAGGAACCATTTTCAACAGCTCAGACTAAATCTTAAAAATTTATAATCACACAGGATTATTTGAGAGATCACAGTTTTTCTGTGAATGACAACCTTGTAATCCTGTGTTGAGTCAAACTAAGAAAATGTTTTGGATCAAACAGTCTTTTTGGCAAAGATGCTGAAATTTGATTGGCACATAATTGGGTTTGGTAGATGAGCTTATTTCATAACATCAAGAACCATTGTTAGTTTCTTTTAATGAGTTATATGGAAGCTTAGACGATCTGATCATGTTTGTGTATTTTGCAGTATTACAGCCTTGGCCATGAGGCCATGAGTTCATGCTTCTGATATTTTCTTTTAATATTAAAAATGTTTAACTTTATAACCAGTGGTACAAGTGCAGAAGTTTTACTACTGCTGTGGTAAGTTTAATGTTCTTGAGTTTCTGTGAGCATCAAGAGCCTGGTGTTCTTCACAGTTCATCAACGATCTGACATCTAATTCAAGCAGCGGTTATACTCCACCAATCTGCACATACAAACGGTCATCCACTGGTATTGTTATAGTGTTCATTTCCTGGCGGGCTGTGTAAGCAGAGAGCAAACTGGTTTTCAGTACTCACTAGCCCACGCCAGGCCTCAGGGTTCATCTGAGCGCCATCTTTCAGACAGTGAGGTGATGTCACAGTCTGATCACTTGATATGAGAAAAATGAACTCGACAAACTGTTCTCAGCTCAATTAAGAGTTAATTAACTCTTCCCATTTTAATTGCTGCTATTAAGATCAATTATGTCACCACTCAGATTGGATTGTACTGTTTTGTCAGCCAACAATTGAGATCTGTTCCAGTCTCTGTCACATGAAAACTTTTTGTGTGTTTATATTTCTTTCTTCCATATAAAGAAAATCATTCCATATCACAATTTTCCTTTTTTTTTTTTAATTGACTAAAAATGTCAACTAAAAAAAGTTGTGAAACCAAGAATTTCCTTTGCACCAGGAGCGTATAACGTTTTCAAAACTTTTTCAATGACATTTTTTGTTCAAATAGGTCATATTTTTTCTGCAATATATATCAAACTTTTTTCTTATTATTCCTGTACCGAGCAAAACGCGCCTTTCATTTAAAACAACTACAACAATAATTAATGATTGTTATACAATTCTTCACTGCTTATTTAAAAACAAGCACTTTTTGAAATTATTTCAGCATTTAATTAGATCGTTTGAATTTTTTTTTAAATAAAAAATATATTTTATTGAAGAGCTGTATTCAAGTGACTGTATGAATCTTTTTTTTAAGAATGATTAACTTCGTTAATACAACAAACTCAATAAATCGCTAATACGTTGACCCAAATAACTTAAAAGGTTATAGTTTAATAGGAGCTACAGTCTGTAGCCTACCTAAACTGTGAATGTATGGTCAGCTACGGAGTTAAAGATAAAGCTATATATGAGCTCAGCAAGTGTCCATCCTGACCAAGAGCCATAATGCCGTCTGTCACCTGTTCCTAAGACCTCAGCGTCAATACTGTAGGAATAAATCCCTCTGGTGGTTTTCCCACCCTCAGCGTTTCTGTAACTCACGGAGGCCTGGAGTCAGCATCTCACCATCTCAGCAAACCCTTCGCTCATCACACTTCCGTTTTCCCATTAATGGTTTTGGTCAGTAATCTCTTTTACAGTTTTCACATGTAATAATATGGTGCCAGTTGTGGACGAGCAGTCCCACTCGGATGACATTTGGACATATGAGCATATCAGCAAGGCAAGAGTGGATTGCCTCGTACAGCAGTAATGGAAGCGTCCTATCCGCCTCATGAAATGAGAGAAAATTCTACGTTTAGAGGACAGACCTTCAAAAAAAAAGAAAGAAAAAAAAATACTTGACTGAGGGAAGTTAGCTTCTCAAGCTTTTTGCTCTAATAGTTTCTCTTTCTTTTCGTTTAAATAATTTTATTCGTTTAGTTTGAATCATTAACAGTTTTTATTCAAATAATAATAATAATAATAGGTAATAAAATATTTGAAACTTAGACTCTAAAACTAACGTAAAGCGTTCTCAGTATAACCTATATTGTATTTGAGTTGTGGTAGCCTAGTATTAACCTATAACTCAAACTTCTGTCTAAGGCAGATGCCCTTCAGGTGAAAACTGATTAAACAATAGGCCTATATTCTGGTGTTGCTGCTTAATATTTTTTTTTTTTGGAACCTGTGAAACTTTTTCAGGATTCTTTGATGAATAAAGTAAAAAAGAACAGCATTTATTTACAATAGAAATCTTTTCTAACAATAAAAGTCTTTATCATCACGTTTTATCAATTTAACACATCCTTGCTGAATAAATTAGAGGACAGACCTTCAAAAAAAAAAGAAAGAAAAAAAAATACTTGACTGAGGGAAGTTAGCTTCTCAAGCTTTTTGCTCTAATAGTTTCTCTTTCTTTTCGTTTAAATAATTTTATTCGTTTAGTTTGAATCATTAGCAGTTTTTATTCAAATAATAATAATAATAATAATAATAATAGGTAATAAAATATTTGAAACTTAGACTCTAAAACTAACGTAAAGCGTTCTCAGTATAGCCTATATTGTATTTGAGTTGTGGTAGCCTAGTATTAACCTATAACTCAAACTTCTGTCTAAGGCAGATGCCCTTCAGGTGAAAACTGATTAAACAATAGGCCTATATTCTGGTTGAGTAAATGACAATATAACAGCTGAGATAGTTCTCAGAACGGAAATTTGAAATGAAAGAACGGCTTATTTGGGACAAAATAGCCTAGGCTACGCGAAATATCGGACCAATACAGGTTAAGTGAGACGGTTTAATCACTTTATCGCTTAATCGTTGTTTACTATATAGCCAACTTTTTACAATTTTTTAATTCAATTTATTTTTTTTCTTTTATTTTTCATTAGTTAAAAAGTTTAAGCTAAATTATTATGAGAAGAATGTTCCTCTTACTTGTATCCCTACCATTCAACTCGACTTGAATTTAAAATAACGTCACATGCCAGGCTTTAAATTTCGAAAATCTATTTCAAAATATGAATAAAATTGGATGAACGTTGGCAGTTGATGAGTGCTTAAATGATGACGTAAGAGGCTGTTATTAAAGGTGTGACGTTTTAGAAACCCCGTGAAATATTATATGTAGCCGGACATCTCGTCTTCCGCCTTGCCAACAAGTGTGGGCTATAGGGACGAAACAAATGAAGACCGGAGCATGATTTATTCCGGTAGCATTGAGTCCAAAAATCATTGTTGGCTGTTACTAATAGAGTGTAAAATAAATGACAAACTCTCTGAGTTAATGGACATGGATTCACCTCGCCAGAATTATGCCAGCTTTAGTTGAAAGTGTTAGAACGAACAGGCCCTAAAGGTTTCTCTTTCTCACCCCTCGGGCTTAAGCAGGTGCTCCACGCGAGGGAGTGTCCGAGCTCCTCAAATTATTCCCCAGGTAGACAGGACGCAAATGTTTGTTTGATGCAAATCGTACAAATCCATTCATGTTCATGTAGTGTCGCTGAGCTGCGGTGGCGTCTCAATGCGAGCAGTGTCAAACAAATACGCGTAATGTTCTCCTGAGCCAGGTGTTGATTCAGCTGCCAGGCCAACACATCAATAATTAGCACACAAAAACACTGAAGCTGATTAAAGTCGAATGGGTTGTGTACATTTTGTACAATTTCCCTGTGTACATTCTTTCTATCCGCTGCTTAATCGACCACAAGAAAACTTTTTCTGTTCGAACACGTTCATCTAAACAGCTTTGCCGAGCGCTTGTTTTTCTCCAGCTATTTCTTTAATAGCCCGGTGCCTGACGGCTGCCTCCCTCCCGCTTTTGATCCATTAACCCAGACACACCCACGTCATTACCGAATCAGAAGAGGCGAAATCGCTCCGGGTTATTTTGGCGAAACGCTCTTGTGCTCCAGAGCGCGCGGAGATTCTGCTGGGAAGCAATTATCGCGAGCGCATTCAATTACGACCTGATCAAATGCGTTAATAAATATTTAAGAAATTTTGCGGTGCCGTGGCCTTTAACAAGTTTGCACAAAAGACCTTCAAACGATTGTATGTTTTCTAAAGACCTCACAAACATAGCCTAGTTCAAGTCCACGGTTTAAGTTTTAATCAGTTTTTACACCCCTGCACACACACACACACACACATTTACAGCATCCATATCCATAGCAAATAACCGGTTTATTAAGGAGGAGCAAAAACTTAATCCTTTCCACATAACGAAAAATTTAATCAGTGGCATGCGATTTGACACACACACACACACACTTTAAAATCCTCACAGTCCTATTAAAATAAACCAATGAATTTCCTCACGTTTAGTGCAGATAATCATTCGGCTGTCGATATGGTGCACAGGTAATAAAAAAAAAAAATTAAAAAAAAGAATAAGTATTAGGCATGTAAAATTCGTTCTAAATCCAAACTTTATCCAGCATCTCACCAAATAAATAAAATGGAGGTGCGTTTATTGAATTTTTAACTTATTTATTCGTTTGTTGAGAGTTGAAAACATTTGCAACATCACGAAAATAAATTTTGGATGTTAAAATTGGACATACCCCAATCAGGAGTCATGTGATATTTTGGTAGTTAACTGATCTTTATTACGGACATGAATGTAATGATCTGCGCCTGCAGTAGCCTACATTCAGCATTTCACTGGCATTTGGGAATTCTTCCTTAAACCACATTTCGTTATCCACATGATTTATTTTCCGGTTAGAGCAATTAAGTCAAGTGCTGTTAAATGCGTCCAACAATTTTAATCATGCCCGTACTCTTCCACCGCAACAAATCGTCAAATGCTAGTTACCTTGCAATATCACAACCAAATATCCCCCGCTCTAAAAATGTCCAAAGTATAATTAAGTCTTGTTTTTTTCTTCAAATTTTTATTTTTTTTCCACATGGTGTTCTCAATATAAAATCCTATTTATTTATTTTTATCTTTATTTTTCAGGGTAACAAAAATTGGTTTTCGTTATATCAAATAACACCAGGGGCCAATTCTTGATTTTTTGATTATTTGGGAAAAAGATTTACATAAAGTCGTTTCAAAGTCTTATTAAACCATTTGAAATCCAGTAACACCAACTAAATATGGTCAATGTAACTGACCCAAATACATATGTACACAACTCAGCTCCGTTAAGCTGACTAGAATCTGTCATCCTAAAAAATAACCATATTTAGAAAACGAAACAGCTGTACAGGGTTTGAGAGGTGGAGGTAAAACGGTCGCTGAGCGTTCAGTGTCCCGTGTAGAAAAACGGTAATCCAGATCAGGCAGGAGAGTGACGCGAGTCCGGCAGAACACTTCAGAACCAGAACTCTGGGTCGTCAAGTAAATCTAATTAAGTCTCTTCAGGGAAGAAAAAAAAAGAAAAAAAAAAAAAAAAAAAAAAAAAAAAAAGGAAAACTAGCTTTCATTTCCCTCCACAACTTTGCCGTTTTCCCCCTTTCTTTTCTCTAAAAAAAGGGGGGCTCACTTTTCAAAATGTGATGAACATCTAAATATTGTGTTCAAATCTTTAAGTCCATATATTTTTTTCCCTTAAACTCAGCACACTATTAAAACAGAGAGATGGTGAAAACAGAGGGCATTACAAAAAATCAGATCACAAGACTTGGAACCTCCAGGACGCTTGGTCTTTGTAGTCCAAACAGTCTGTAGTGTTTAAGTTGAGTTTCCAGGAGGAGGCCGTTTGCTCCTTGTAATCCAGGCAGTCAGAAGAATTGAAGGCCAGGCCAGTGCCACTGTAGGCCTGGTGATGATGGTGGTGGTGATGTCCTGAGGACTGACTGATGTGGTGGTGGGGGTGCGTGGGCATGGACGACGCCGTCATGGGGCTGAGCTGATGAGGGTGGTGGTGAGTGTGCATGGGGGCCAGATAGGAGCCACAGTCCACTCCGCTGAAGTAAGAACCAGAAGGAGTCGGGTAGCCCTGGCTGTAGCCGGTGGTCTGGTTGTAGGGCATGGGGTAGGAGGAGCCGGCCGTGCCTGAGACGGAACGCTGCATGCAGGAGGCATTTGAGGGAGCGACGGGCTCTGGCAGGGAGACAGATGGGGGTGCGGAGCCTGGAGAAATGGCAGGGCTCCAGATTGATGAGACAGTACTGATAGAGGTAGAGGTGCTACTGATGCCTGTGTTATTGGTTGAGGAAGAGGAGGAAGAGCCAGCGCTGGAGACGGCAGGAGGGGTGAACTGGCCGCTGCTCTCTGAACCCGTGCTCTCCCGGGTGGGTGAGGATTTCTTCTTTGCGGGCCGAGCTTTAGTGCTGCTGCCACTCTGCTGCTGCTGACGACATTTAGCACGCCGATTCTTAAACCACACCTGCAGGACAGAGAGAGGAAACAAACACTTAAAATATGCTTTAAAATTCTGGTTGAACAACTCCTTAAAAAAAACAGAGGCATGAAAATACGATAGCACAGTCCATTATATCCGATACACAAACACGCATGCACAGAGAGCTCCATTAAATGATTATGGAGACCTTCCGTGCATGTCTGAAGGACATGTTGGAGAGCCATTGTGCAATATCAGAGTGGAAAATAGCTAGTTATTACCAGTTCCTGGCTTTAATTTGCATGCAGGGCCTTTCTGTTTTACTGTGTGGATCTAATTTCAGTGCTTGTAGACGGCTGGGTGATAGCAGCCTATTGAGTTTCTCTGCAGAGATGGTAATTCAATAGTGGAAGGAGGGTCTGACCGTGTAAAGCGTTTTGTTTCATGTGCTTATTAAGAGCAAATAAAATTGCTTGGGAAATTGACAGAGGGTTGCTCCTTTAGGCCTCAGATCACTTCAGAAAAAGCATTATTTGCATGAAAAATCTACAGTAGACTGTGGGAATTTTACATTTCCTCATCACTGATATTTACATCAACTTCAAGGTAGAGTGAGCCTTTTAATCACAGTGATCATCAGTACCATTTGGTCTAAATAGCCACATTTCTTCAGTAAAATCAGTTCAATATGCACAAACAAATGCACCAAACACTATTTTGTTTTGGAGAGTACAAATTATTCTAGCATAATTATTAAATTCTGTCATGCTGCATAATTTAAACATATCAAAAAGAAAGAAAAAGAAAAAAAAAGGAGCAGAAATCACCTGGCAATTAACCCGAGTTATGTAATGGCTGTATAACTAGGGTGACAAAATGTTAAAAACACCTAGGAGTCTATAATAATAATAGCAACAATTTTTTTTTTTACAATTGTTGCAATTATTATTATAGACTCTTATGTGTGTTTTTAAAAAACTACTACGAACTTTTACGAAAATCAGTAGGGGGAGCAGCTGAGCATAACTAACGTTTTTGGAAAATTGTCATAGATTAAATAGTTTCTTAGAGAGAAATTTTTTTTTTCTCTCAAACATTCAGTGGTTACATGTACCTGAACTCTGGACTCGGGAAGGTTGATCTTCAGCGCCACCTCTTCTCTCATAAAAATGTCCGGGTATCGAGTTTTGGCAAAGAGCGCTTCGAGAATGTCAAGCTGTGAGCGCGTAAATGTCGTTCTTTCCCGCCGCTGCTTTCTGGGTGTTGCTGCAAATAATAAGAAGAAGAAAAAAGGCCATAAGTGTACACACAATAGCAATATTACGCGTTATAGAAATAGTGGAAATGTCTGCTTAGATGTAAAATAGCTTCAGGACATTTTAAGGTACTATTTTCGGAAATTATTATTATTATTATTATTATTATTTTCATTTATTTATTTTACCTCAAAGCGGTTTAAAAATTGTAGCGGGCTACTTTACAGAGGTTTTGTGGATTCTCTTTAAAAAACATGTTGAAAAAAAAGGACAATGTCAAGAATATAATTTTCCCCTTAACTGAAGTGCCTGAAACAGTTAATAAATTTATCACAAAAAAAAAAATAAAAATAAAAAATTAGGAATTAAAGAAAGGAAAAAAAGACGGGATTCATACTCGCATATAATGCTCGCGTATATCGCTGTGTTAAACAGTTTATAATGCACGTAAAACGTGTACCTGGGTATCCGACGGACGGGTGCAGCAGGTCCATGGCTGCGCCGCTCAGCCCCAGGCCGTTCATGGCGTAGGGGGGCTGTTTGAGGTATGACATCATGCTAGAGGCAGTCACGGGTCCCCCCAGATCTTGCCAATAGTTCGATTTCCCCCGATGTTGCAGTTTGACGAAGGACGGACCCAATTTATGTTACTGAAATGCGATTGCAATAACACAAATAATATTAACAGTTGATATGCTTAACTAGGAAAAGAAAGTACGAAAAATGCTAAGTAAATTAAACATGTGTCGACACGAGAAAGTATTAATAAGCGATAGACAACCTAATTGATTGGTTTAAAATAACTAAGAATTTCTCTATAACCTTTTTCGAAAATAGCCTAATAATAGCCTAATGTAGCCTAATAATAATAATAATAATAATAATAAGACAACGAATCTTATTTCTCTTTTCTAAAAAAACAACAACGGCATAATGGTGAAAACGGCATACCAGCACGCAAATTATAATTGCATTCCTAAATATTTCTATAATTGTACGTGTAGCCTATATAACTGTGTGTGTGTGTGTGTGTGTGTGTATGTATGCATGTATGTATATGTATATAAAAAAAAACACATGCATATAAAATATTTAGCAAATGTTGACTATTTATTTTACATTATTTTTAAAGCACTGATTAAAAAATTTAAATACGGCTCTGCGGAGCTTGTCTATCTTAACGGGGCATTTAAGACCAAATCTGTGCGGTTTCAAAGTAGGCCTACTTATTTAAAAAATTACAAAACTCGCAGGCCAAGTAAACATGGTCTCCAGGGTCA
>NW_015653466.1:571836-598406 GCF_001515625.1 Sinocyclocheilus rhinocerous | reverse complement strand
CCCCTTAACTGAAGTGCCTGAAACAGTTAATAAATTTATCACAAAAAAAAAAATAAAAATAAAAAATTAGGAATTAAAGAAAGGAAAAAAAGACGGGATTCATACTCGCATATAATGCTCGCGTATATCGCTGTGTTAAACAGTTTATAATGCACGTAAAACGTGTACCTGGGTATCCGACGGACGGGTGCAGCAGGTCCATGGCTGCGCCGCTCAGCCCCAGGCCGTTCATGGCGTAGGGGGGCTGTTTGAGGTATGACATCATGCTAGAGGCAGTCACGGGTCCCCCCAGATCTTGCCAATAGTTCGATTTCCCCCGATGTTGCAGTTTGACGAAGGACGGACCCAATTTATGTTACTGAAATGCGATTGCAATAACACAAATAATATTAACAGTTGATATGCTTAACTAGGAAAAGAAAGTACGAAAAATGCTAAGTAAATTAAACATGTGTCGACACGAGAAAGTATTAATAAGCGATAGACAACCTAATTGATTGGTTTAAAATAACTAAGAATTTCTCTATAACCTTTTTCGAAAATAGCCTAATAATAGCCTAATGTAGCCTAATAATAATAATAATAATAATAATAAGACAACGAATCTTATTTCTCTTTTCTAAAAAAACAACAACGGCATAATGGTGAAAACGGCATACCAGCACGCAAATTATAATTGCATTCCTAAATATTTCTATAATTGTACGTGTAGCCTATATAACTGTGTGTGTGTGTGTGTGTGTGTGTATGTATGCATGTATGTATATGTATATAAAAAAAAACACATGCATATAAAATATTTAGCAAATGTTGACTATTTATTTTACATTATTTTTAAAGCACTGATTAAAAAATTTAAATACGGCTCTGCGGAGCTTGTCTATCTTAACGGGGCATTTAAGACCAAATCTGTGCGGTTTCAAAGTAGGCCTACTTATTAAAAAAATTACAAAACTCGCAGGCCTAGTAAACATGGTCTCCAGGGTCACACTGAATTTAGCTTTGTGTAAAAATGTAACTGAAATAATCTAATTTATTATTTACAACAAAACTATTTTAAATAAATAACATCTCCCAAAACAGACAGTACAGGGTAAAATTGAGAGTTAGGTTACTTCTAGAAAATTGTTAAACTAGCCTATATATCATCACACAAATAAAATAAAAAAAGGGGGGGCATTAATCTTTATTAACGCGTTGTACTAGTTTGTTGGTCATTCAATGTTTAACTAAATTTAGGAGACGACTGGTTACCTATAGGGGAAATTAATGTGGATGGGCCCCGTGCTCAGAGAACCGAACCGCTTATAGAGTTCTGTGTATTCCAATCTATTCCTTGCTTATTCTTTACTCTGTAAAGACTAGTTAGAAAGAACACATACGTGCAAATTAACTCAATTACAATGCAGATTAGACCTCTGGGGAAACACCTTCATTTCTTGGCCTTATCACCAAAATAAATTAACAAAAACCAAAACACGCCTCTCCAATTGAGCTGGTTTACACTGCGGTGATGAGTTGATCTTTGCAAAACTACTCGCGTTCGTTTCAAACAGACGGGTCGCTATTTTTTTTTAGATTTAATTTACTTCTAAGCGATTATGACAATTACCAGACTGTTTACAGCGTAACTTAAAAACAATACTGACGTCGGTACACAGAATAGGAGGAAACAAAAAATAAAATTAATAACAATAATAATAATAATAATAGGCTAATAAAAACTTGTGCACACTCCTTTCAAGAGGACCACATTTATCTACATAGAAAACAAATGTTTTGCCAATATTAACACAAACTTTAACACTGAAACTTGTGTTAGTTCCGTTTTGTGAAAGTGTTAAACGTTAACAAAAAAAAAAGAGAAAATAATCTAAATTAAAAGACACAATTGTTTTTACCTTTTCCAGAACTCTCCGTCCTTCTCCTCTCCTGAATTTTTGCAGTCTGACCAGAAGATAAAAAAAAATATCCACCAATGCAAGAGTTCAGAAAGGCAAACCGACCGAGGAACCTCACCAAATAAATGTCGTCTAAAACTCTCCTCAAAGCTGCAGATACGCAGCAATGTTGATATGACGCACGTGTCTGGCCTTTAGCTGGACTTGTTGTAGGCTAGTCTATTCAGAGTGTGTTCCCGGGGTTTAAAACCAAATACATTAAACTCGTTTGCTTTGGCTTTCTCATTCGTGTCTGTCACTAGTTTAAGGTGATTGCTAATGTAGACGGATGGAGATTGATCACCTTCTCCTAACCCTGCCTCTCTAAGAGCGTAGGACACCTGCAGATCCGCCCACTCCAGCCAATCGCCGCGCAGTCTCTGCTTGATTGACAACTGTATCAGCCAGTCCATGGGTTGAACATCCTTAAAGCCCCACCCAGCGCTGACTAAAGACATCAAGAACAAGCACCGTATAAGTAAATCTTTAGAATTTCGAGAAGACCTAAAATATAGAGAAAATTGTAGACAATACAGTTAAACATTTCCTAAAATTGAAGACAGGTGGAAAATAGGCTATATTATAATCTGGGCTTCACATACAAAAGTCGTTTTAAAATTAAGGTAGGCTATAGAGTGAGCTTTAAACATATTATGCCTAAACCATTTAAATTATACTATTTTACCGAAAGACTTAACGATTGCGATATAGACAGACACAGGAAGTCGTGTAAAATCTAAACAATATATTTGTCTAAAAGCTTAATTACAATTATAACTGTTTTGCGTCTTGAAATGTATTTTATTTAAGCGTTTTCCAAAAATAAATAAATAAATAAATAAACATTTTTACATTAAAATGACAAATATGACATTATCGCACATTTAAATAGGCTAGTATTAATTTATGAATTCATCTAAAACTCATCTTAATTCATGCAAAATTGATCAACGTGAATTAAACAGTGTAATATAATTAAAGCTATGCCTATCCAAAATCCAAGCAGTAAAGGACATCAAGGCCTTTACTGAAATGTCTGACATCACGCAAAAAATTCCACCGCAAATTCACAAAGTATCGTTTGATACAGAATTTAAGACTCCCTTTAGCGATCGATTCGTGTTGTCCATCGATTTGAAGCGGTGTAAAATGCAGCAAAAAAGTTTAATTTATACACTTTATCTATTTTCATTTTTATTGTTACCCCGCCTCATGAATATTAATGAGTGGCTAATCCCCACTTAGAATTACATTTCAGAATAGTGTGCGTAAAGTTTAATAGGCAGACGGAGAGGAAACGTGAAAGGGAGTGAAGAAAAACTCGGCCCTTCCAGAAAAAAAAACCGAAATCAGCACATAGAGAGAGTCTGAGCCTCAGAGAATCAAAGAAAGCACCTTTCAAGCCTCACTTTCCCAAAGAAATGCCAATAAAATACGGTAACAGAATATCACGGAGGGCGCGGTGTTTCCTTAACTGTTTCTGAAAGGCTCAGAAGATCTTAATAAGGCTTCGCTCGGTCCTTTTGTTGATCTCACAAAATCAACTCATTCTAATTGAGGCCTGAGCTGAAAGCGACCTAATGTTCAAAGCAAGTGACCGCCGGAGGAACGTAATTACATTTTTACTATATGGGGCATCCAATCAAAGGCCGGGCGGCTTTACACGTTCTTCTATAGATCAACAAATTCATCGACAAAAGTAGCCTACTCTTGGGAGTAACAGAGATGCCGCTGTTAGCCGTCAATAGACGCGAAAAAACTAAAGGGAAAGTTATTGGATACTGCATAGAAGTATGGAATGCGTATATTAAATGTTTATACTGCCTGTTTAAAGCACAAGTGTTGGCACCAGGCCCCCAAAAAGGCCGATTCCACCTGTTCTTAAACTATTTACACGGATAATAATAACAAAATGTGATCCCAAATGCACACAATATAAATATATACAATTCCTGCATTTTGTCCGTTTGCTATTTAATCTCTCGGCCCTGATGTTGCTAAGACCCGTGATAAAGCCAGAACAAGTATCAAGTTATCAGGTTGCAAGAAGCTTTTGTAATAAGAGTATTTTGTCTAATCCCAAATTGCAGCCGAATTTTCTAAATGCTGAGCTCGTAAATCTCGGGATTAGAGGAGGCGAGAAGAGGAGGGGGAAAAGTTTGGTTTCTTTAGCCGGCAGGATGGGAGCGGGTCGGCGATGTTGTCGGTCCTTATTAAAACGACGATGCATAAAATACGATATTGAAGCTCGTACAGAAGGCTCGGTACCGATTCCCCCGGTGTATTTTAGGACGAGGGAAGTATTTTCGGCGGTCGAGGGGCTTCGTGAAGTCCAACAGCACAACACCTGAAGTCAGGCCGTGGACTCCAAGCAGCTGGATCCACAGAACGCGCTCTGGGACTCGCGCATCTCTGCTCGCGCTGAGATGCTCTACTTTTAGCACCGTTTTGGAGAGCTCCTTTTTTTTATAAGAATATCTATTTTAAAAGGCTTTTTTTCCCCCACTAAACATACTGTTGGTTTGAGCCTGAAAACAAATATCAACGATCAGGTAAGGGAATTAATTGTGCATTTTGACAATGCTACTGCATGTGAATGTGAACTAGAACGACCCAGATCACGTGTTTATTATTATTATTTTTAATCTTTATATTTGTTTGTATTAGTGAAATGCACAGAAAATGCCAGAGGTATCTAAACTTTCTTATAGTTGCGTATCTGAAACAGAACATTAAATGAGTTCTAATATAATGTAAGAAAGCCCAAATGCATGAAATATTTTCATCATGAAATTGAATTTATATATTTAATTTATTTTTACAAAAAAAAAGCGCTTTGAACAGATAGGCTACTCATAAAAAGTGCAATAAAAAGACAGTTACTTTAAGCGTTTTCCAAAAGTAAAATATTAATACTCCATCTCACGTTTTACTGGGACAAATCAGATGTATAGAAACACATCTTGGATTAAATTAGGCATCTGAATGGACAGCAAAACAGTTCAAAGCGGTCATTTTTTAGATATGAACACCACGCTACCGTCTCATCGGGATTACACGGAGCCCACCACAGGTCTAATGCATAAAATTATGACATGCGTTTCAAGCGACTCACAGGCTCAAACTCTCCGATTAGTAAAGGCAACAAACAAACGTCCTTTCTGTCGCCATGTAATGGTTTGTGAGCGCCAATAAGTGTCTACTATTCAGAAGATTACAGTCATCTGTGATAACTGCAAAATAATAAAAACAAAAACAAAACGCCCGGGGGTGGGGGAACGGAGGACTACAGTTGGACCCAACCATCAGCAAATGAATGTAAAAGTATTAGAAAGAAAGAAGAACTAAGGGAGGACGTCAGCTGTCAAAACTTATTTTGCTCGTTAAATGGAGGATGCGAGGCTGCGGTGATGGATGTTTGGCTGAGAATGAAGTGTCTGAGGGAAAACAGATGCTCTGGACAGAGTGATTCTGCCTTAATCTCCCTCTAAGGAACGACCTCAAACAAAACAAAACGCAAACATTCATTTAGAAATAACCGTAAAACGCAGGGGAATTTTCGCAGTCCCTCGATTGCCTGTAAATGGTTTTAATTGAAAAAAAATAACGTCCGTAGTGTTTCGTCAAAGTGCGGCTTCATAAAGTTTTATTAAAAGAAACGATTGTCTGAAACGTCAGTACAGTCAGAACCTGATGAAAAACATATATTCAAGTGATTATTAAACCAGTAGGCCAAACATAATAGGGTATATCTATGTAATAATGACAGAAAAAATATGCAATTATTCGGACAATTTAAATAAAATCGAACAGAATTGCATAAACGACAGAATGAAATAAATGTGTTTTAAAAAATTATATCATACATTTATTCACTATCAGCTGAATAAAGATGACACAAAATTTGCTGTAGAAACACAAGGCCAAATCCTTCAGCAACACCCAAAACCACACGAGCTGCTGTTTGATTCGAGTATGAAATAATTTGGATTTTATTTAACAGTGATATTTATAGTACAGTGGAATAAATAAACCGCTGATGCTAATACAATAAAGACGTGAACGTAAATATGCGGACAAGAAAATCCTCCCTTCTAACTATACAATAAATATTAAAGTCCTTAAGCAAATGTACAGGATTGTGAAGATGGTTACGTTAAAAACGTCTTAAACAGTAATAAAAGCAAACAGTAATAAATTACACTGATCGTGACTGCTTCTGAAAAGAAAGTTTTTTTCCAAGCCTCCAACGGTGAAATGAAATGTACAACATGACCGTTTATTTTTCTATATGCACTTGCAGTATTTCATTCTTCTCACTAAAGCAAGCTCAATGTTTGGTAAACATATTCAACAAAAAACACAAAATATATTTTTGAAAACAAAACAATATTTGAGTCCCCCTTCTCAAATATTCTATACGTATAAAGTTGAGTAATTAAAACATTTCAGTTCTTGTTAGAGGAGAATGTTGACAGATTTTCTTAAAACTGAAATGTGATATGATTTTGAAACGAAATCCTATTCACAAACAGGAAATGTCCCCAGTTTAAATGCTGTACCGAAACTTTGAGTTATAATTTCCTGTAAGAAATTGAAACGCATTCGGAAGGCTTTGAATGCCTTAGTGTTCAGATTAATCAAGAATTAGAATGGATTTAACCATTTAGTCAGAAAGTTTTCAAAATTGTACAGCTTTGCATCTCCTCAAATATTAGTTCCTTAAGTACCTTGTTTGTGAAATCCAACAGAGCAAACCTAATAATAATAATAAAGTTTTTGTATTTGTTTATGTGAAATAATAAATCTCTCAGGCATTAATAAAACAGGATGCATCCCAGGGCATTCAGCAGTTCTTAAGCCCTTAATGATAACAAACAGATCTACATATGAAGATTTAAAACAACAATAATAAAGTGTATGCTGTGGTCTCTATGACAAAAATACATTTCAAGACTCTGTAATGTACATGTCATCTTGCTCCTTTTTTGCTTGGGAAATGACCATCACTGAAGAACACACTTCTCCTCTTTCTTTGCCATCTTGCCTTTGTTCTGTTCCAGGGTTCTCTCCAGGTGTTCGTCTTCCTCCTCAGCCCTGCCGACACACACACACACACACACACACACACACACACACACACACACACACACACAGGACCAAAGGTCATGGACAAGGACACAGGAGAATGCCACCTGCACCTCCGCCACCAATGACCTGTACTGTGTCTGAACAGCTTCAGAGTCATTTTGGCTCTTGAAATATTCACAAGGCCTCTCTGCCTGACTCCATCCCCCCCACAAACCACCTAAACATGCTTGGTGGCAAAGAGAATGTGGGTGACTGCAAACTTTGGCCTTTAAAACCCTCTCTGAACCACGCTATAGGGCCTGGAGGACTAATCCTGGCTCTGACAATCCCACAATGCCTTGCAACAGGAAGACTTACTCTTTCTCCTGGGCATCTAGGTCTCGAACCAGTGCGTCACGTTTGTTGACCAGTATGACTAGCTCATCCAGCAGCAGCTGCTCTCTGCGTTTTTGCGCCTCCGTCTTCTGCCAGTCTGGAAGATGGAAAGGAAACATGGAATCCTGGAAACAAGACTTAAGGGGATAGTTCATCCGAAAAATTACAGTTCTTTCATCATTTACTCACCCTCATGTCATTCCTAATTTGAAAAATAGCTGTTTTTTGTGTCCATACAATGAAACCCATTGGGCTCCATTGACTTTCAAAATATCATATTTTGTGTTCCACAAAAAAAAAAGTCATACAGGTTTGGAATGACATGAGGGCGAGGGAATGATGCCAGAATTGTCATTGTTGGTTGAACTATCCCTTTAAAGACAGACATCATATACTGGCTCTTAGTGACAAAGACATCACAGTCCCGTGATCAAATATTCAGAAAAAGAAAATGTAGACCGTAATGTTGTTGAGTTATTGTGAAGTTGTACCAGGGCACCCACAGGTGGGTATGTATGGAGAGCAGCCACATGGTGGAATTCAGACAGAAAGGATCTGATAACATGAGTGAATGCGAGGACAGTACATTGAGTACACTAACTGCTTTCAGACGCCTCAAAACGGCTCCCGAAGAGACACACTGATGCCATTTCTAAGATTGAATCACATATAAATACATTAGAATTCAGATTTTTTTCACTTAATTACAGTTCCATAATCTGGAAAAAAAGGACTTAAATGTTTAAGTCCATATGTGGTTTCTGAAAACAAATGACATAAATCCAAAGTTTAAAAGGTGTTTGACTATAGCGAAGGTCTCTGTGAGGTGACCTGCTCCTGTCTCCCTGCCAACAACGGGTCTGAAATATCAGCCAGGCAGACGAGATCAGGCCTTACTGATACCAGTGCAGATTAGGGCCCTGCTCACAGCCAAGGGGAAGTTATCTTGCCGGGCCTATTCTTCAGCCTGCTGTAAGAACAGACTGTACTAGTGTCTTTACACTGCTTTATTAGTGCTCCCTCATGCACACAGACTCACAAAAACACACACACAAAATCAACTTCTCTTGTTATAGGGAGACTAATTTTGACACATTCGACATTCTGAAAAGTCTACCCTTAAAAGAAGTGTATTTCATTAGAATTAAATATTTCTGTTGCAGTTGTGAGAAATTGCAGTGTGGTGCTGAGAGCGCCGTTGGTCCTAAAAGCCCTGCTCCTTGCTCTCGTTTAACCTCTTTGGCTTTGAAGTGAAGCACAGTGGCAAAATGAACACAGTTCCAATATTTGAAAGTTATTTGGCCCCCAGCAGCTAAATGAAAGTCTTTGGTGTTCAGAGAGGCTAATGCTAAATATTTGAGAGGATTTGTCTCAGCTTTAACAAATTTGCAGAATTTTAAAAGCTGCAGGAAGGAAAATGAAAAAGGGGGATTTTGTACTTTAAAAAGCAATTTAGTGAAAAACAAACAAATATGAATTTGAATTTTCTGTTATACTAGCAACGCAACACAGGCCGGTCGTTTCCTGTGTGCCCACAGTGCTGACCGCATTTAACATCCTACAGGCCAGACTGTTTATCCTGCATCGCTCTCCATACGTTCTGTCTTTCACGACTCTCCTTTTAATTCGCTCTGTCGTTTCTGCTACCCCTCTGTCAAAAACGACAATGCCTACTTCACAAAGACCTGCCTGGAGGGTAGGCTACGACCAACAAAAACTTCTCCTGCATGTCCCAAAGAGGTAGAGAGAGAGAAAAAGCCCCTCAACTCTTTACCTCCTCCTCCTGTTCCCCTTCAGCATTCTCAGCCAAAAAGCCACAGATCCTCCCCTGCACCTCCGGCAGAGGCCGCATGCAGCTGTCAATCAAGCGGGAGTGGCACCGCCTCCCTCATTAAGAAGGTAAACAATGAATATGGACGCAGAGGGACACGGCAGAGTAAACGAGCGATTGCGGCGTGCCAAAAAACACTAACGGAAGCTGCTGCCTCCTTCTTCTCGCTGTTCCTCAAAGAAGTGATGGATGAAGGCTATTTGGAGATGGAGATGGTGGTGTTGGTGGGGGGGTCAATCCTTTTTGGATTACTCCCCTCTTTCTCTCTCTCTCTCTCTCTCTCTCATTGCCCTGGGCAATCACATTAAAACTCACATGGTTGGTGCTTATTCAGATAACCCTAACAATGCACACCAATGGTAACCATGTGAGCACTCACAACCCACAGAAGAATGCGCTGGTTCAAATCCCCATGACCCTCCTCCACAGCAAAATTTATTCAAGAGCGCAACCTGCTCGGCAGCTTCAGGAGGCACAGAGCTTCTTCTGAGAGTTCTGCTGAAATATCACTAAACACAAACTTCACACACATGCTCTGCTCGCTTTAGTGTATGGACACACGAAGCAAACTTTTGGACAGAATGGAGAGTTTTTTTGGTTACAACTTTTTTCGGAGGAAATAAGAGGAAATATGTAGTGTTGGAGGAATCCAGGGAAAAATGCATGATCTTATTACAGCAGATTTGGGCGAGTCCTGGGCAGGCTGGGAGCTCCGGCGTAAGATGGAGCTGGAGAGAAGCCAGCTGGGAATGAGACAAAGACCAACATGGAAAACCATGACAAGGAGGATGACGGGACAACAGTTCCTGGATTCTTACCACGCTATCCCCAAACTACATCTCCCATCTGCTATATCAGATACAAATAAAGTGACTATCAAAAACAAACCAAATACACAATGTCTTTGTCTAAATGTTTGAATCACTAATCTGCATCTTGTGTTTTTGTGCATGCATATGAGTGATGCAACTAATTTGGTTTTTGAGAAATGGGAAAAAAATTCAACTACGCAAGGTTAAAATGCTGAGGAAAAACAACCTGTAAAGCATTTAAGTAAAATTATACAGGATATCATTTATGATATCAACTACTGCCAAATACAGATAATTATCACTTAAATCCAAATGGTTTTAAGAAATTCTAAATGCAGGAAACAGCCGACTACACAAATACAATCATCTATTAGGTGCAGTAATATAAAAGTGGACATTGAGAGTCAAATGCAGAAAGCGACAGCTAAATGGAAATGAATACAGATTTCAGTGAATAGTGTAGAATGAGAAAGTGTCGTCTCGCCTTATCTCCAGTTCCAGTCAACTAGCAATCTTGAAAGAGTTTGCAACATCATCAAAGCCGGCCATTTGATAGGATTCTCACACTGCACCCAATCAATCTGAGGAATACGGCAGCCCAGACATGTAACAAAGCTCAAATAGATTTACAAATGGGGTTGTAGGGGGATAAGCCCTTGCACAGGATTACATATTGATTTTAAACATATAAAAAAGCTTATCATATAAAACCGTAACAACAAAACTGGGGGACCTATGCAGAAATCCCTCGGCAAAAAGGAGCGTCCACTTTCAAATATAACGCCCCGGAGTGCACCGCATTTGAGGAAAGAAAGAAATAGGGAGAGGGGAGGGGGAAAAAAGACGAATTTGAGAGAAAGCGTGTGTGCATGGCAGGCAGATAAAAAGGGCAAAAAGGATCAATTTAGAAGCAGAGAAATAGGAGTCATGGCATATTGTGGAAGGCCTCGCCACTTTTCTTTGCCTCCCCACAGCGGAGCACAGACTGAAGGGGTTATCGTTTAGCTGACATTAACACTCACCCTGTTTGCTCTACACCTATAACCGAATCCTTCCCGTCTTTTCAACCTGCCTTTATAATTTCTAAAATATTTTATTTTCCTTTCTGGTGTCCACAGGCTTCAGATCTAATAGTGTGTAATGCAACAGGCAACAAGTGTACCTGAATTTAAATCAGTGAGTAATGATATCTACAGTATTAATATTTATTTAAAACAGAGCAAACTGATCCAACTGACAAAGGTTGTTCCATATGTCATGCTAGTCAGGGATGGGATAATCTATCTATCTATAAAACCTTCAAATGCTTTAAAAAAATTTAAATAAGGCTTCGCTGAACTAAAATTTAAAGTTTGTCTTGCTAAACTATGGCTTTTCTAGTTAAAAATTAGTTATATGTACTCCTTTTAATTGTACTTTATACTCAAATGTAAATTCAAAACTCAATTCTGCATCCTGTTTGCCACCTCAGTTGCTGTGCACTTATTTTAGCAGTCAGCATGAAAACATTTAGGACACTTAGAATGGAGAAATCAAATAGTTGTTGACATTTTGTGAAAAAAAAGACATGTAAAATGCTCTAAATGTTACTCAAACCTCTCCATGACATCTATATGAGGCTTCGATATTACTCATCTCCAGGCCACAGTGACTGTAGATTCTCCTCTGCACAGTCGTGGGGTCAAGGAGGGTGAGTATTTTTCTCTATCAGCAAGAGAGTGTGCACTGATATATGAGAAAGAGTGTGTGTGTGTGTGTGTGTGTGCCTGTCTGAACGCCTCAGCCGCTACACTTCCAATGTCATCAGCTGACCAAGCAAATCAGCAATTACCTGTCTGCATTGGCTGGGCGTGAGAGCCCGTTGGGGCTCCAAATAAGACACGGACCTCCTCACCAGCAGCTCAGAACTATCTCTGACTTGCTTCAGAAACACCCTGACTCTGAATGCCAAGTGCTGAGCCTCATGGGAGAAAGAGAGAGAGAGAGGGAGCAAGGGAGATAAAGTGAGAGAGAGAGAAAATAACTGCGAGTGATAATTCAACAGGTAGCAGTGTGTGGACTGATAGGGTTGTTACAAGCAGCAGGGACTGAATTACCACTGCCGTGGACGGACCCCGTCACCCTTGCACATCCAGACCAATATTTGGAACTCACTCCATGTTCACTGATAAGTGGACACAAGGCTGAGGCACTTCAACATCTGAACGTTATTAGCTTAAATTCTTGTTATCGGGCTTAGCATTTAGCGTTCAGTATCATGGCGTCTCTCAGCGTGGAGGAATCTTTCAGAAACAAGACAGAAGCATGTCAAAATATTGAGATGAACCATGTTGATCTGCCACGGTGAAGCCCTGGAGGTGAGAAAGCATGTGGCGAATACGGGGAGCATCACAATATGGGGAGCTATGCTCTCTGCTTGGCTATTCATGTCCACTGTCAACCTCTCCGAACTAATTAGAATTGATTTATGATGGATCAGCTAGCTTATCAGGTGCAGAAAGAAATTACCATGGCTAGCCAAGGGGTGAGAGGGTCACCATCGAATTGTAAAATCAATTTGCATTGATTGTAAAAGGTTCATTTTGCGAAAGAGGACACAGTTAAAGGGATTAAACTTAACCAGACAACTTTGATACCGCACAATAGGCTTTATTTTTTACTTTCCTTACCTGTCTGTATAACACACACTCAAAAAGCTTATAAACGCGAGTGCGTTCTTTGACACACCGAGGCACATCACAGAGATTTAATATTGACGGGGAAGTGACATCTGCACTTTTGGCTGTAATACTTGCGGTTCAGAGAGTAAATCATATATATTGTGTCCAATCCAAGGGTGAATTTGTAAGATCTACATTAATAAAGGGAGCTAAAACAATTGGCAGCGCTATCAAATCAGGGCTGGGTGGGCGGAGCCACATCTGAGGTGTCAAAGAGCAGGTTTAATTAAGCAGGAGAGGATCTTTGCCTTTCACAGAGCGCCTCACAAATTCACCCCCAAATCCCTCTTTCACTCCATCTTACCTTCAATCGCCAGCACTGCCCTTAATTCTCGGTTCAGCAGCTCAAAGCGTCTCTCCAGATCGTGTTCCTTCTCCCTGGGCAAGTTGTACTAGTTCATCAATATGTTATTAGATGAATGAAGTCATTTTTTCAATTCTTCTTTTTTTTTGGTTGATCCAATTCTCATAATGGGTGGAATAATACAGTCTTTGAAATCACATTATTGCAGACGCGTCCGTACTGATTTGCCGTTTTGTCTGCTTTACGGTGGAGGGCCGCTGTGGGAGGGGTGGAAGTGAATGAGGGGCCCGACCTTCTGACTGGGCTCAGGTCTCCTGGGAAAATCATTTCAAGTATGGGTCTCAACATATTATAGGTGTGTGTGCTCAGAGACTACCGCTTCCATTGGTAAGGGTTGGAGAAAGAGAGAAAGGGTAAACATGAACTCACAGCAGAGAGAGCTGGTTCTGTCGGCGGATCAGAGCGTTTTTCTTGTTGACAAGCGTAAACCATTCCTGCATCATGGATTCTTCCTCTTCCTTATTATTCCCTGAAGACACACATACACAGAAAACCTTAGCATGTAAAACTTTATTATAACATTCTTATCATATTAAAAAAACATTGATGTGATGCAGGGTTTTTTAAATGAGGTCTGGGGACCCCCAGTGGGCCATAAATCGGTGCTAGGCCTGCATAAAAAAAAACAAAAAAACAACAACAACCTTAAAATAAAATAAAATACCTTAAAATATCTGGAAATATCTTAAATTATCTTGAAATAAAATAAATAACATTAAATAAAATAAAAGTACAGAATTGAACATTTTTACCATTCCATCATGAGATTAATCATGAGATTAAATAACAGATTATTTTTGTATATAGTCAAAAATTCTCACTAATTACCCAGGCATGCTATATGTCTGCAGATAATAATTAGCCAACCATTCAAGTTCCTGCCAGTTAAACCTCCATAAAACAATTTAATTTCCAAAGTCTCACCCAGTTCTTTAAACAGACACCTCAACAGATAGAAACACTCACACACACAGACTTTTGACCGACTTTCTCTGGCATGAATAAGTTAAGCACTTTTCTCACTCCTCTAACCAGTATAAAGTGCATCAAACGAGATTATCTGACAGGCTTTTCTCAACATCGCAGACTGACACGCATGTTAGGAAGCCATCCAGATGTGTGTTCACTACCTACTGTACATATTAGACACTTCACAAGGTACTGCCATTGTCAGTAAAACAGAGATGCTTCTGGATTAGAGCAGGATTAATGCAGGCTGGTCTTTGTGAAGCCTCAGAGCTTCAGATCTGATGTACATCCAAAAGAACATGTCCTGTGCCCGAGGCCTACATGTGCGGATGCAGAACTTACATAGTCGGAAACTACAGGTAGGGGCCCTCCCATTGCTCAAGTGACAGCTAATAAACTCAATTAATCCGTTTAATTTTCCTGGTAAAAATCAGCTGTTCAAATTCACTGACTCATGAGTGAGTGTATATGTATCTGCATATCTGGAGTGCAATGTACAGTAATGTTTGAAAGTTTGGGATCAGTAAGATTTTTTTTTTTATTCAACAAGAATGCAATAAATCGATCAAAAAAAGACAGCAAAGACTTTTATGTTACAAAAAATCTATTTCAAACGAATGCTGCTCTTTTGAACTATCTATTCCAAGTATGCATCACGGTTTCCACAAAAATATTAAGCAGCACAACTGTTTTTAAAGGGGTCATATGAAAGAGAAAGGAAAAAATGAAATCGCATCATATGACCCCTTTAACAATGATCATACAAATGCTTCTTGAGCACCAAACCAGACTATTAGTATGATTTCTGAAGGATCATGTGACACTGAGGACAGAAGAAGTAATGACTGCTAAAAATTCAGCTTTACCATTACAGGAAATAATGAATACATTTTATTTTTCATTTCATTTTTCAGTTATTTTTAAATTGTAATATTATTTTACAATATTAGTGTTTGTACTGTATTTTGGATCAAATAAATGCAGCTATTAAATACATTTAAAAAATCGTACCGACCCAAAACATTTGAAAAGTAGAGTAGTTTCATGGCAGAAAGTTAATAATGCCATGAGAGATAAAGATTTCACGTTTTGTTGTTTTTGTCTGACTAAGCGATGCCATCTCAATTCAAAACTTTATTTGACCTCAGCAGGTATCAAAGGAAAGCAGACACTATAGGGTTTGGTAGTTTGGGCTGTGGGGTAAACCGGTTAAGTGGGTTCAGGAAGAATGACTCCGATGTCAGTATTCTGAGCATTTTTGTGACACTAATTATGTCTTTGAAGAGGGATGAAAGAGGAGAAAAGATGAAAGAGCCTTTAAGCTTATGTAATCACATCACCTACTCTGTGCATCTGTGATACCTGTCTGTTCCTGACAGCATCAACAACAGAATTAGCATCAGTACACAAACACGCTCGCTCTTTTTACAAATGTGAGGACTTTAAGATCAACTTCTGTAGATCTTAAGATGAGAATTACAGTGCCACACCATTAAATAAAAATGTGCATTTGAGTGATCTTGGATACCCTTGATGTGCATTTAATTGTCTGTCTTACACTAAGACAATTATACTTAATATTTACAGTCATATTATACTGTCAAATGAGGTTATTAAACCAAAAAGGTATGAGAAGCCTTGTGAATATAGAGCAGTGAAGTATTTGCAACTTCTTCAGTCATGATTATATTCAATTACTGCATGATCTTAAGTGTTTATATGCTTATTACTATATATTAAAAATAAAAATAAAACCAAATTTTTTGTAAAATCTAAAGACTATATCTTTTTGGCTAGAAGATATAGTCACTATGCAACAAAAATGGGTACAGTGTAATGAAATGGTGAACAGGTGTTTCATGTCATAGATGTTACTATATTGTGAATTTCAGCACAACTAGAATGCCGTACTGACCAATCAGAAGCCAGGACTGGATCAGTTTCAAAAACAAGCAGTATGACAGTGTGTGCATCTGTCTGTGTGCACAGAGCCATTACGAGGACGAGGTGGGGTGACAAAGGGCGGTCCTTCAAAAAGAGTCTGACGTGGGAACTTGCGCCTCGGATCTTTTTTCCATCATGCTGTTGCTTGGCACCATGTGACTGTGACGCTGGTCATGTGAGAGAGACAAACCCGCTAGCCACAACAAAGCCAGCGGCAGCCCCCGGTGGGACGACGGCCCTGTCACTCACCCCCACCAAAACTCCCCGGCCCTCCATCGGGGGAGCCACTCTCATGTCTGCCAGTGCCAGATGTGTGAAATTCTGTATTTGACGACAACGCAGAGTAGAAGGGAGGGATAAAAAGAGGGGGTCCGGGATTTAGGAATCAAGCCTGGATTATTGTAGTCAACTTTTAAATAGTGCAGCTCGGAAGGGATAAAGTATGCAGTGACAGGTCACTGTAGCAACGCACAGTCAAATGAAACAAGCAAATAATAAATGGTAATATTAAGCTTGTGTGACATTGTAAGGGAATGACGGATTAGCAGCCGCATCCCGGAGGCCATTGCCGGAGCTTCAGCACTGACAGAGCCCTGACAGCATGAAAGAAGTCCTCGCTTTACTACTAAAACAAATAACACGCACATAAATACATTCTACAGTGCCAACACTTAAACTATGACATTTGCTGGGGACGACCTAAATAACTGATGTCCTGAAATTGCAAAAAAGAAAAAAAAGTGAAAAACAAACTTGCAGTTTTTTTCTTTTTAATTTAGATTCATCTAACTTAAGGTCATGTGAAATCACCACCGCTATTTTAGCATCATTGAGATACTATTATAGTTTTTATTATTATTTTGAATGAGTTTTAATTTTTATATTATCCATCTTCATTTTAATATATACGTTTTTGTAATTGTCGTTGTTTTTGCCATTTGTAGTAGTATTTTTTTTAAAATGTCTATATAGTTTTTATTCATTTTATTTCAGTTTTAGTTTGTACATCAAGTTAAACTAAATTAAAATGAGAAATGTTGCCTTGAAAACTAGCTGAAATCATTTTTTATATTAAAATTTTTTTTTCAGTTAAAGTTTATTTTATTTCAAGGAACAATTTTGTTTTAATGGTTTTAATTTTAGTTTCAGCTTTAGTTTACTATAACAACCCTGAAGATCACAGTTAAAAATGCCACAATTCATACAGTTTACAGTTTAAAAAAAAATAAAAAATCTCCATAGTACTAAAGTTTCACAGATATATTGAATGTAGTGACTTTTTAACCCCAAAATATGGCATTTTGATGTCTGGCTGCATCCCTTTGTGTGGTTGAATATTTTTTTTTCTGCTAAATAAATGTAATACATTTTAATTTATTAATTATAGAAATATTGTTTTTTGTACAAGTGTATATATCTGCACTAAAACAATATTATTTTAAAGGACTGAATGGTTTTGTGCAATTCTATATAATATACTACATCTAGAAAACATTTATATTACACAGAAATTGGCATTTGTAAAATACAAATAATAAAAAAAGTTAGCAAATAAAAAACAAATTATATAAACAATTCTAATAAATTATCTCAAATATTTCATGAACTTTATGAAAATTATTTTCACATGATTTATTTTCTTCAGAGCACTAAATAAAATCTAATGAAAACTAAACAGAACCTGCTTCTTCTTTAGCCTGGCTGATCATTCCCAATAGCATTCACTTCGGAATGAATAAAGGTAGTACAAAACTCAAGAGAGACTGTCACACACCCTACAGTCCACACAAACACGAGCATGAGGGGCCAGGCTCGTCTGGTAGGCCCGAGGGTCTGTGTCCATGGCAGGGTGATCTGGCCCCAGTAGCCGAATCAGATTAAGATAGTCATCTCAGCCAATGCTGCATTCAAAACAGATAGCATTAATGAAATCCTAACACATTTCACAATCTTCCCCTCTTTCCTGCTAAGCTTTACTGATTATTTACTGCTACAGCACACACACATAGACAAAACAAACCGTAAGTCACCCAAATGTGAAGTTTCATGTGAATATTTTTAGGTTACATCAGCTAGATATATATATATATACACCTGTTAAATTTCAAATACACCTCAAATAGCTCCAGACATGACTGACATGATTCCAAAATATCAATTAATTATCCGAGCTGCTTTAGCAACTGTTCTAAAAACCACAACTTGATGATATTTGGAAAAGATTAGTGTACAAGATCTTCCCAAAAGTTTCCAGAATGCCTAAATAAGATTTTCATTTTCAAGGCATGTAATTAGGCAAACGCTGTGAATAGAAAATTAATTATGTGAATTGAAAGATCTATTTTTATTTATTTTTTAAATTAGAACCTTATTTAGATATTTACAGAATGATAAAAACCAAATAACTCTGAAGTAAACCTCCGCAACAGGGGGATTGTTTTGCTTGGCGTTTTGTTTAATTAGAAAATTCCCCCTCATTTGATTTAGATAAAAATCTTTCTAAAGCATTAAGAAACCAGAACAATTACAAATTAATCCTGAGTCCTGCTAAGAGCTGGGTGTCTTTACTGAAGGAAAAAAAAAACCAGGATGGGGGTGGAGAGAAGAGGCCATAAAGAAAAGAAAAAGAAAAGAAATATATTAAACCCTGTGATCACAGCAAGCTCTTCTCATTTCTTATCCACCCGTTTTCTGTTTAATCCAATACCCAGTAATCCAATTTGTCTATCGGAGTTTGAAGGGGAAGATCTCCACTCCTCTACCACTCAGTCACTTTTTGAACATTTACGATTTATTTTAAGTGGGCTGACTCTCCTCACTCGTTCATTCTGTGCGTCTGACTGCCGTTTCCCTCTTTTTTGTTGTCAGGAGTTAAAATGCATGAAAAAGAGAGGGAGAGACAAATAAAAAAAAAAAAAGGAAAAAGAACAAGAACAAGATGAACAAGGTTTTGTGCGACTGAGAGGAAGCTCATTAAGGCCCAGTCAGGGAGTCTTTTTGAATATGCATGAAGGCAATAATCAGATCTTCACTCGTCACTGAAGGAGAGAGTGGTGAGTACAAAAGGATTGATTTAATTACTTTGAGTGGGTCTGCAATGTGGAGAAGTCTTGTTAGCGTGGGCTGAAAGGGCCGCGCTTGCCTTGCGCTGCTCTGATGGAAGGTAGTTTAGCTTTAACCACAATACCTAATCTCAGGATAAAGCCCCAGCCATTGTGCTTCAAGACGCCTATCGCTAGTTTCAAAATGGACTGAACACATTTTCTCTTGTTTAAGCCAACCTAGTTAACCGCTAACCTTTTCCCCTGTTTGCTATTTATCTGGGGATCGGCCTCTTTAGGTGACCGAGACACTGAAAAAGCAAAAAGAAAATCTTTAAAAGCTTAAATTTACTCTACCGAAGCAAAGGTTAATTAATTTGACATTAAAATAAAGTTAAATTATTATCACAATATCTAAAACAGAATTAAAAAAAACTGTACTAAATCATGGAAACATCATCACTAACCAACATATTTACACTAATGGAACATGAGCAGCCAAAGCGCATTACAATTTAATTCCTTGTGTCCCGTCACTAGGTTTTCAATTGCCACCGGTATTATTGACTTTCAGCTGCTTGCTTTGCAGCTTATGAGGAGGGATTCATAAGCGGAGCGGCCTTACATCGAGGATAGAAGAACCGCAGGAGGAAAACAGGATCGCTTAAGTCGCCCTTAATGACAGAAAAGTCTTGGCTATACATACACCGTTATCATACATCCCTTCATGTAATTGTTTGAACGTTCAGTGAGGGGCTGACAGAAGATAGGCTGTAGCTTAATACTCGTCTCTCACCCGCCCCTCAGCGCTGTTAACACAAACAACTCCTCTGCAAACACTGCAGTCCCCCAGCTAATAGCAGACACCTCTCACTTTATGTTGAGTTTGGCAGGGGCAAAACAAACAAATGGCAGATAACAGATTTTTTTCTCCTTTTAGTTTTCTCCATTTAAGTAATATTTAACTAATTCTAACACGAATATGGTTCTATTAATTTAAAGCAATCTTTTGACATGGAGAGTAACAGTGGGGACTATATGAATTTTAGCCTGGCTGTCTGAGTTAAGAACCGGAATCACAAATATGTCCATTTCTGTCCGCAGCCACCTACTCTATTAACCTGTGTTTGTATTCCCCCCTTCTTTTTAATCAATAAACATTATCACAGACTGACAGCCTATCAGCTAGTGTTGGCCGTTTCTTGCTCCTTAATCCCTGGGCCGCCTGTCCACTATCGCAGCTTCACGATGAGCATAACAGCCAAGACAGGCAGTTTACATTACAAAACAACAATTACAGTCCTCTTCACAACAGCACTTGCAACAAATAATGATGCAAAATGACAGACGGGTGGAAAACGGATGAAAAGACGCTTGATGGATAAAATGAGAGATTTTTAAAAATTGTTTTACATTTATGACTGAGAATGAAACCCAAGATTTTGCAATTGCTACAGCCATGCTCTACTCTTTGAGCTACAGGAACAATAAAAGATTTGAACAAAAGTATTTTTTAACACTGTATATTCAAATGCAATATAAATATAAATACTAAGCGATAACGACTGAAAGTGCCAGTAATTAAAATGTAATCAACAGTTGTCACCAAGTAAGGGTAACGCTAAAAATAGCAACATTAACTTAAATGTCACTGTCATCCTTTTTTCTTTAAGAATGTGAACAGGAATATGTGTCTGAGAAATACTGGACTTATTAGTTTCTGACATTAATTGTTCAATGCAACTGCTCGTATTGCATTGATGCCTTTTCTTTTTTCAGAATGTGATTAAAAAAAAAAAAAAAAAAAAGGATTTTACAATATGACCTTCAGGGTGAAACACTGAAGCCAGAGGTCCTTTCCTCCTTTCTTTCTTATTTTGACAAATACTATAATTTTACTCTATCATCCACTTTAAGTCTGCTTTTGGGCGCGCTGAACACAGGGGCAGAATCAAGGGCCTTTGGAAAAAGCGGAGTACTTCAGGTAATTAAAGCTGGGTGAGTGGCAGACGAGAGCGGTAAAAAAAAGATCACCTGGTGAAGCCCTCTGAAAAGGTGTTTCATTAAAAGCCTTTTACCATACAAGCACGGCACAATGTGGGGACGCCGCATTTTACCACTTGTGCTCAACAGGCCCTCAGAGCACAGGCTCGGATGAGAGCAGAAACCTATCCCGGTTAATAATCTCATAACAAAAGCTAAAAGACATCATCCTATTAACTAGTGGTCTCCAGCGCTAATGTGAGGTACTGCCCTGTGCCTCTGTATAGAGAACACAGCTATTAAAAAAAAGTGTGTGAACAGCCGGCAGGAGACTCCGTCAGACCCGGGCCCTCTTTCACCCTTTATCTGTCCCCTCTTGCTCGGGAGTCTGTCAGTGATATCATGAAGCTCAAGGCTTGTTGCTGACATTTTTCAAAAAAACGTTTCATTTTGGTTGTCTTGTTTTAACAGAAACATGTGAAACGAGAACACGGAAGTCATGTCATTTCTGTTTTGAGATTTGGATATCGTTCGATTCTTGGTGATAAGTCAGAAGAGAAATGCTAGTGACACCTCCCCCTTTCCCTCCAGAACCTCCAACTCCTTGTTGCACATTTTACCTTTTTTTCTTTTCTTCTTTCCTCTGTCCTTTCTTTCTCAGGGGGAATATTAAATGAGTGAGCCGGCTGAAAGGCGCTGAGTCGCTGACACAAAAAGCGTTAAAAATTCTCATTTGGTTGTCTTTATTTTGCTAGCGCCATGTGGTCCTTGAAGATGTTGAAAACACGGGAAGCAGAGGAAAGATCAGAGCCGGCTCATTAGCATTGGGACAGAACTGGAGAGGCAGCAGTGTATAGTGGGCCCTACTCCAGAGCTCCAGTGAGAGCGGTTGGTGGTAAGCTCCCCGTTTCATTGTGCTTTTGTCTTTCCTCCGGGTCTACCTCACCGCGGGGAGCAACGCTAGCCCCAGGTTACTCAAGGGAATTATGGGAAAAAATTATTTTGACCAAGGTGGAGAGGACTCAGACATTGTCAGACATAGGCTTCATGTGCAAAGATGATGTTCTTGGCGAGATGGCAGAGAAGGTGTAAATGATTCTTCTTCAAAGTCACCATCATATTCTTACTGAATCCACTCTTGGAGGTTCAATCTACTCATACAGTCTGAAAAAAATAAACCCTACAGACCAACAGTGTTCTCTGAAAATCATACATCAATATAAACCTGCAATAGTTATGCAGAAAATGTTAGACTCTAGCTATAATTTATAAGCATGCAATTTAAAAAGACTATTCATTAGTGAATTATCCTACACATTTTAGCCCATGGGTTTGGTCATGATGACAGCATCCACACTGGCTGACTAAATGCCTCATGTTTTGATGGAAAGAGGAAAACATCAGTGCTAACCCGTCTCCATCTCACCCCTGCCTTCCCCAGTCGTAGTGAAATGGATAAAGGTCTAGTTGGATGGGTTTATCGGGTAAATCCTGCTGGTTGGCCTGCTATCTTGGATGATGACCCTGAAGAATGTCAACAGCTCATTTCCCCAAAGCTGGAAAGAGTCACCATGGAAGTCATAATCTGCTCCTCCGCAAAGCCCTTGATTCAAAGGCCGAATCTCTCCATCTTTTCAAATATATATTAACAGGAATCATCCACTCCTGCGCACTCATAACACTTCTTAAGTTATGAAGAGAAAATGTTTTGTACTAAATACCCCAGTTTTCAATTTAATAGAATTGTCTTTTGTTTAATGCCTTTATATTGAGGTTACATTAATTGACTCAAGAAGGCCTGACCGCAAACACTGGCCTTTTTAAAAAATGACTTGAAATACTGTTAATATAAAACACTAATATTGTTAGAGTTCCTGACTGTAGCCTAAAGTAAAGCATGGTGCTAGCAACACCAAGGTTGCAGGTTCAATTTTCAGGGAATGCTGATGAAATGTATAAATTAGAAGTTACTTTGGATAAAATTTGCATAAATGTTAGTTTTCACCTACTATAAATGCTTACTTGTGATTGGTTCATTATTATCATATATATATTCACACACACACCATGCATTTTCTGTTCCTACCAACAGGGCGACAGCAACAAGACACCAGAGTGATTTTTTGGCCATGTTGTCGGGGGTCGTCTGGTTGACACTAGCTGGCCTCCAAAAAGAGCCCAGGACCAGATGTTACCGAAATGATCAACAACCAAAGCAACAATAGCTACAGGGGGAGGGAGAAAGCAGCATAAATTAATGGCTGATTTCTCTCGCTTTGATGGAATTAGCGGCACTTCTTTTCTCAATGTGCCATGTGAATGTCCTTGCGTTAAACGTTTTTTTTCCCTTATTCTCTTTCTCCCTCTCTCTCTCTTTTCCCTTTTTCCCCCTTTTTGACAAGTAAGGCCACCCAGCAGAAAGCAACTGATGCAAAACCCCCAAGTAATCCCTGTGTTTATCTCTCCACTGTGGTAAGTCTGAACACAGACCCCATTATCTCACGGATTTGAGCAAACTTTCATTTATTTGTTGGCCTTGGGTATTCTCTTTCTTCAACTTCGATGCCTGAGTTTAGGATCCCCTGATTCCCCTATTCCAATGTAAATAGATTTGCATAGTGTCACAATGCATCTAGCTGAGGTACTGATTAGCTGACAAAGGGGAGGCCTGTTTGCAAGGGTGGGGGGACCCCAGTAGACATGTACATGTAAAAAGGTGCCTTCCAGGAGGGAGCAGTGAGCACATACATATGTATCTGTGATTGCATGAAGCTTCTCAAAATCTCCACAGAGCCAAATGGAAAAGGGCTGCTTGGATTCCTGCCCCCATCTCTTGCTCTCAAACCAAAACTAACGGCGTTAAGTCGACTGCACCCAATTTAACTACTAAAATTGACACAAATTGACAATTTCTTGTATATTTTCTCACAAAAATTATGATTTCTAGGCATTATATGCTAAGCAAAAAGACATTTAGATGACATGAATTAAAGGGATATTTCACCCAAAAATGAAAATTGTCACCATTCAATCATCTTTATGTTGTCCCAAACGTGTACGACTTTCTTCTGTGGAACACAAAAAGATATTCTGAACAAATGTTGTTGTCCATACAATGAAAGTCAATCCAGTGTTGTTTTGGATATTGACTTTCATTGTGTAGACAAAAATAGTTCTTCTAAAAATATCTTTTTGTATTCCACAGAAGAATTTTCATTATAGGGTGAATTATCCCTTTAAAAATATAGTACTAGCATTAACAAAGGGTGGCAGTCCTGGCTCCACCTATTTGAAACGCAAGAGTTTTGGTAAGACATGAGTGTGCGTTAAAGACAGGTTGTAGCCATTTAAGAGTATCTCTGTTATCTCATCTACTTAGGACCGGCTCTACCTCTCTGTTTACATACTAGAAGTGTGAAAATCTGGGGGGCTATCAGAGCTTGAGCAACACTCCATTTAGATTCACACCAAATCCTGAGAGATGCTGAAATGGCTACCTGTAGAGATGACAAATTAGCACAAGCAGCAAGGTCCCGTCATCACCTGCAGAATGTTTTTCTTACTAATATATAATTTGCTTTTATTTGTTTAATCCGTTTTCTGAGTAAACGTCTGAGCAAACGATTGCGGAGGGTGAAACATCTGCTGGCCCCTGAGATTTTCAGCCTTTCAGATGACTGTCAAAAGCATTTAAAAGTCACTGTAAGCATTATTTAACAGACAAACTGACTTGTGTTACATTACCATAATATTACAGTGTATCATGTAAAAGAAGATAGTTTGAAGAATGTCTCAACCAGTTTTGTGCATACAATGATACTTTCATTGTATGGGAAAAAAACACTGAGACATGTTCCACAGAATAAAGTAAGTCATACAGGTCTGGAACAACATGAATGAATTTTCATTTTTGGGTGAGCAATTCCTTTAAGGCCAAAAGGTACAAGGAGAGAGGAGGAGGAATGTGGCAAGGCTTGGAATGAAGGAAAATGGGCTAGTTGAGTGCGGAGGTGCTACTCCCTCTGCGTTGTAGTCATTTCCCTCCTGCAGTGTGCCTTTGCATAATTTGCCCCTCCTCCCCCATTAGAGCGGTCGGCTTGTCTCCCTGGGCCATGTGTTAGAACAAATTTGAGCAGTGTCATATTGCACGTATTTCAACAAGGCCAATACGGTTCCCTCCCAATTTGCTTAATGAATTAAGCTGAGGAGAGTAATGGATGTGCTAACACCATTAGCCGCCCTCCACACATCTGCATTGTGGATTCTGGCGTTTTCTCTTCTCCCCCATCTAACCCTCCTATTTTTTCCCCACTCTTTCTCTCCTCAGGTTTGCTTAAGGACAAATTGATAATGAGTCTCCTCCCTACAGTAACTGTAAAAGTTTCCATCTCTACTAAGTGGCTAACAGCAGAACAATAGCATTTAAATGGTCATTTCCATTAGCTCAAATGAGCTGTTTTGGGTGTCGTTAGTGTGTTTTAGCATGCTAAAGGTGGGCTGGGGAGAGAGGCAGTGTGCTGATAAGGTTCAGGTAGTACGTTACAGGAATGTGTAGCCTAGAGAGGCCCATGCAAAGGGAAATGAACAACAACTGAGCTAGAATGGCAGGGCTGTTAGCACGTGAATGCCCCTAATTACAGGCCAACCCCGCGTCATTACACTTAATTGTAAAGTGTGTCTTAATCAGTTTCCATATGAAAAGGTCTATTAATTAAGTGCATGACTGAAATTCAATTATGTTGTCAGGAGACAATTTGTAAACCAAATAATGATCAATTATGTAAACAGAGTCCAGTGCACCCAAACTCTTTTGCTAAGCCATTTTCTAGTAGAGAACTTCTATGAAAAATCTAATTGAATTCAATTCAAAACAAATTTAACAACTAAACATATCGAATGACATTCAAAAGTGCAACTTAAAGAAATATTTTAATCATCAAATCTGTCAGTGTGTTCCCAAACCTAAATATGTGTCAAAGGAATTTTCATTTAAAAATAATGCACATGCTTGCGAAAAAAGTGGGGTGTTGCACTGTTGGGATGCAAGTTCAAATCCAGCATGGTTCAAACAAATCCAGTCCCGTCTCCTCTCTACTGTCCTCTACATTAAAGACAAAAATCCCATCAAAATATGAAAAGACAGTCACGCACACTAGTGCCACAAAAACACACCAAAAAACTAAATTAAAAAAAAAAGCCCAGCAGATCATTGAGGTCTTGGCTGGCGGAGAGCGACTCTGTTTTTCTGCGCGTATGGAGCCGCAGCGGCACAGCACTAGCTGCTTTTGGCTGGGTCTTACTGGAATGGCAGTCAAACGGGGGGAAAGATGAAAAGGCCTCAAGATGCTTCAATAAAGGAGAGATTATAATAAGCGCCATCATTGTGCCCCTTTTGAAAATGTTAATCAGGCATATCACTGCCTGCCTGCAATGCCACATGTAGCAGCGTTTAACTTAACTTCACACCAACAATTTAGAGGACAGCAAGGCCACTGCAAAG
>NW_015653466.1:551928-571697 GCF_001515625.1 Sinocyclocheilus rhinocerous | reverse complement strand
GGATGAAATAATAGAGGGAAAAGGAAAACAGGGATGGAGAAAGAGCGTTGCAACGGCGACTTGTCAATTTCTGTGTTGTTATAAAAATCTAAATTACATGTCTCTCAATGCAGGCCGTATCTCCTGCAACCAACAAACCCTTCCCCCCGACACCCCCCTCCGCAGACACTATCCACCCCGTGCGTTTTATCTTAAGATTCTCAGACAATGCCTGGAGGATCCCCTTCTCTAATCTTCCTTAAAATCCCCTTTCATCCAACTGTTAAAGAATGTTTGAAAGCCTGACACCAGACCAAAAAAAACCCTCTTCACATCTGGGAAAAGCTTTCGGACGGAGGGCTTGCTGGTTGGGGGTTTGGATGCAAAGTCAATGCAACTTAACTAATTAAATTGTTTTTGCCTCTCAAACACTCAAACGGCCTCAGAGATTAAAAAGGTCTGATGTGAGGCATTTTCCTTCTCGCTTGCAGCGACCATTGCAATAAACTGGACAAATGCTTTTTTTCTTCCTCAAGGAGAAATGACACTCATACAAGAGTAGTGCTAATGTCTTACAACATGCATTAATTGAGGCTAAAGGTCTAACCTGTTTATATTAGGTAGCGAGAATACATGACTTCACAAAGGCGATCTACTGTGCGTGCGTAACGGTCCGTTGAGAATTAAAACCAGCGGGAAGAACAAAGGCCGCAAAAGCCAGCAGCTGAAAATGGACCATTCTGATGTTAACCAGCTCTTGAAGTCGAGCACATAGTCCAGCACTAAACCTGAATAGGCGGTCACCTCCTGATCCAGCGTTGGCCTTTGGTCGTGCCGATAAAAGCCATCCTTATGAGCCGAATTCCTGCGTTTGTCTCCAGGCTTACTTTTCCGCTACTCACGGTGCACGCTTAGCAGGAAGGCTAAACGAGGCCTTTGGTCTTTAAAATTAGAGTGGACAAGCTACCAAACTAGCATGCAAATCCCATGGAGGAGAAAGAATAGGACAGAGGGAGAAGAGGGAAAAAAAGAGAATTGAAAAAGAGACAACAGAAGAAAGAGAACAGCAGAGAGGGAGAGAAAAAGAGTTTGCGATTACGCTGATAGAACCTGGTGCGTGCCGATTGCGAGAGACATCACAAAACCCGTCTCGTCCACAGAATCGGGGCGAGTATTATGCTCTAAACACTTTTCCTTCTCTTACTGTGGAAAGATTATACTGGTTATCCTATTAATGCAGCTGAAATGCCATTCTAGTGTCTTTAAGCTCTTGCATAGGAGGTCAAGAGGACTATGCCACCGCTTACAAGCATGCTGTGGATGTAATCTTCCCAAAGTTACAATAATTAATGTTAAGCTTCTTTAGCAATACGTTTCTGAAAGAACTTGCCTGATAATATACTTAAAGCTGTGTTAGCTGTTAGCTGTTGTCTGAGTTCGGAGACCATTTCCCTATGCGACTCACGTTGCCAAGCTTAAATCTTTAGTCAAACTAAGGGGCTGGTTACAAGCATGTTGCCTTAGCCACACAAGCAATTCCATTTCAGTCTTGGCGGAGCTGAGATCAATAAACGCAGACACTCAAGCAATTATTTCTGCATGGCCAACACTGCCTTGGAATGTGGGCACCGAGAATTACTGTGGGAAAACTGAGGGGGGAAAGGTGAAAAAAAAAAACTGACGTTTTGAGACTAAAATATTAAAAGATGCACATCCGTTAAGAAGCCCGGAAGAGGACGACCACGTCCCCGAGAATAAAACAAACATAACGGGCCTCTTCTGACACTGACGTACGTCTGTTTTTCCGGCACAGACTGTGATGGCTCGTCTGTAAACTGCATTAAGCTGATGATATCCGTCTTGTATGAATTTCTGTGACCGCGGTGGAGAAAAAGAGAACGGATTAGCATGCAATAAAACCTGTGTCAATCTTATCAAACTCAAGTGCAATTTTTAAACACATGTTAATCTCACCTAAAACTCATTCTTTTTTCCTCTGTGATTTAAAAAAAAAAATCTCTTATCGAGAACTCTGTAGGTGTGTGGGTTTTAGAGCGCCTTTAAAATGTCATTATTTTCATAATTGCGTCCATTGTTGCAGATTATAAAGCAATTTGAAAATCATATGTGTGCATAAATGCATGCTGAGCAGATGTCAGGGAGATGCATTCAGAGGGTTGCTGAATATCAAAAGCCGTGCAGATAACATTACCACACATTTCAATGCTGCATGCAGAAAAAATGTCAATGTGATTCGGGATGGTATTGTGCTTGGACAGAATGGCGAGCGTGCGAATAGCTCTCTTCTCTCGCTTTTGATTTCATGAAATGTTCAAAATTGATACGTTTAGAAAATCGGGTGACAATAACATATTTTGATGTAATTCTGGGGATGTGGCTAACTGAGGTAATGGTTGAGCTGCTGGCGAGTGTGTGTGTGTGTGTGTGTGTGTGTGTGTGTGTGTGTGAAGGACACTGCTCCCTCTGGTGTGGGAATAACAAGTTCATTAGGCAGGAGCCACCGCAGACCTCTGCGTTCCGTTTACGGCCTCCTAGCCCATCAGCGGCTGCATCATTAGGGCTCTGCCATAATTAAGAGCTGCTAGAAAGTGAATTCTCCAACTGCAGATTAGAAAATTAAACTATTTACTGATTACATATTAATAGAAGACAACAATGGCAGTCGCCATAAGCTTGGAAGGCAACCAAGGAATACATCTGTGTACTTAATTACCATAAACAATGGTTGCATGGAAATAGAGTTTTATACGCATTCCCTTCTGTAATACGCCTGATATCAGAAGACACTTGACAATTCGTGTTCAATTATCTTCATTCTTTAATGTGCTGTGAACTGCACACAGTAAATAAATTAACCAGCCCAATTACTGTGAATTCATCTGGGAAACAAACACAAAAAACCAGCAGACTAAGGCAGAGCGTATAATGAGAGGGGGAGGGGTATCAGGGATCACAAGTAGTTCTTAATACAGTTTTTATATGTATAGAAATCTAACTTTATATGTGTGCATACATACAGATATGCATACACGTTTATTTAACTTTTGCTTATTTATTTGCAGTCATCATTGTATGCATGTAGTGAATATATGTTTTAAATACATATTCTCTCTCTCTCTCTCTATATATATATATATATATATATATATATAAAATTATAATAACATTATATAAAACATGACATATATGTTATATATTATTATTATTATATTGACCACAACCCTAACTTTAAATATCATATATATTCATATGTCATACATATTTATCTGAATAATTTCCAGTGACATAAAAAAAAGAATTATATGCTGAAAAAAGATTATCAAAAAGGAGAAAAATGCAGTAAAAAAAAAAACTTTAAATAAATCCCTTACTTATTTATAATACTTGCACTAATTTAGTGGAACATAGCTTAGCATGATTATATTCAATATGTGTATTCTGAGCATATATGACATTGTTTGTTTTGTGTATATTTAGTTATAGAGGCTTTTGTTGGCAGACTATGTTGACAGAGGCGTGAATTCAGAGGCAGTGCTGAAATGCGTGCACTAGCTCAGACAGGTAAGCACATTAAGGTGAGACTCGTACACGGGGTCCGGTGTGTAACTGCGCCTCTTATTTCTGTGTGTGAGTGTGTAAATCTTGCCGAAATGTCTGGTTTGGTTCTCCACCTGCTAGGGCATTCAAGCCATTTATCATTCAGAGTGAGAAAAAAAAAACCTTCAAACGGACACAGCGGCTTTGACTTCAACAGGGCCCAGGTGAGTGTGAAGAGAGACAGTGAGAGAGGGATGGATGGAAGGTTGGGCAAACACAAAACTGTGATAGTCACGATATCGTCCTCAATGTGATGGAGAAGCATAAAAATGTAACCGTCTACTTTCTCCACCTTTTTTTCAACTCCCGCTTCCCGACGCTGCCCTTGTGAGAAATTATCGTTTTGTATCAGCATCTGGATGGAAGGAAGCTTTTCTTAAATTTTAGTTATTGAGGCACTGGAGTCTCAGAACGGAGCTCCATGTTTTAACAAAGGCTCAGCAGCCCTTTTTTGCCTGTTATACACACCTGAAAGATCGCCCCACATCCTTTCATATGTGTATATGCGAGGAGAAGAGAGAGCGATAGAGGGAGAGAGAGAGAGAGAGAGAGAGAGGGAGGAGGAGAGCAAGTGCATGTATCTATTAATGTGTGTCTTTCATTATTTCAACATTTCCTTTTCGGTCCAGCCCCCAAACAGCAGCCCTCCCCTTTCTCTTCCTTCCCTCTTCACCCTTTACCCCTCTGCCGTATCCCCCTCTCTCCCTCCTTCTCTCTCTCTCTCTCTTCTACAGCATATCATTGAAGGCCAGATATGGGGTTCTGTTGCGCATGGCTGCACGGTACTGTTCAATAGTGGCTGGCTGGCGGACGCTATCAGCACTAGTTATCAGCTCCCATGAAGGCTCTCTTATCACGGCGGCCCAGAGAGCCTCCCTGCATCCTCACCGCCCCTTTTCATATCCCCGCTGCCGCCCCAACATCCCGGCTTCAAAGATTCACACTTCCCAAACTCCATAAGAGTTTGTGAACGCTCAATTTGCCAAAACTGTTTACAGTGTAATTGGGCGGCGTACCTGTGTCCATGAGATAGCGCAGACGTTTCTCCACACGCGAGGCCCGCGTGTCGATCTGCCTCTGCTCACTCTCCAGCGCCGCCAGTTCTCCCACCACGTACTGACTGGTGTCTTTGAACGCTTTCTGCTGGGCAAGAACAAACGAGAGGAAGGGGGAGTGATGAGAGGTTTGAAATGAAGCATCACATCCAGGGTTTATATAGCTTTTAAATACCAGGGGAACAGTGGTCATAATGATGACTGGTGAATATTGCTTTAATTAATTAAGCAAATGAAAGCTCTTTTTTCTGGTTTCTTTGGAAATTATGTATTGCTGTAAATTTTAAAATGATAAAAAATGAAATATTAAAAATTAATTATATTAAAAATTTAAAAAAAATTATATTAAAAAAAATCCTAAATTAGACTAATTACTAAGATGAGGTGATAAAAAATTTTTTTTTAAATAATACATCAAAAAAGATTTATTATTTGGAAAAAAAAAGCTAATAATTAATAAAATATAATAAATAAATGTGTTATATAAATATACAATAAATGTATTCTGGTAAAAATAATAATATAAAAAAATAATTAAATAAAAAATACTGTATACTGTATAAATTTTTTATGACTATGTTTAAAGATTTATTGATTTTCATTTATTCTGCCTTATTTTCTGGCGTAATAATATCTGTTTTGCAGTTACGGACTGTAAATTTGAATGCTGAGATTTGAGTACATGTGTAAAATGTATCACCCTAACAATATTATATATGTATATAAAACATACAAATAAAATAAAACAATAAAATACAACTCAGAGCTACTGTATACATTTTTCTGATTATATTTGAAGATTTCTTTATTTTAATTTATTCATTGCCTTACTTCCTGGCATAATAATATCTGTTTCAGCAGTTACGGACTGTAGCTTTAAATGCTACAGGTATGAGGTATGATTACATGCATGAATTTATTATGTTAAAAATATTATACATGTAGCTAAAACATACAAATAGAATAATAAAATACAGCTCAGAGCTAATATATGCTACTATGTTTGATGATCTATTTATTTAATTTAATAATTGCTTAATTCCTGGCATAATAATATCTGTTTCCACAGTTATGGACTTCAGCTTTAAATGCTGAGGTTTGGCTACATGCGTGAATTCATCACATTAAACATATTATACATGTAAATAAAATTTCAAATAAAAATACAACTGAGAACTAGTGTATATTTTTTTATATTTTAAGATTTATTAATTTTTTTCTTTTACATATTTATTGTCTTTTATAATTCCTGGCATTCAAATTTCTTTTCCACAGTTACAGACTGTAGCTTTAAATGCTAAGGTTTGACTTCACACATAAAGCCTCGGGCAGCAGGGTGCGTTTACACACCAATATAACACGCTAAATGACCTCAGAGAGAATCCAGTATTACAGCAGTCTGGAGACTGACACATAGAGACAAAATTGAAATATATGGGAGAGGTGGGTCAGTGCCTAAGGGCCTATCAGCAGGGATCTAAGAGATCTACGCAGCACATGCATGTGCTCAGATTCACTCATGCACACATTTGGAAACGAGCTCCATTTCCCTCTCACACGTGGCCCTGGTGGCAGCAGTACCCTCTGGCTCATGGGAAACACTGGAGTGAGGGATGAGACAGTGATTAGGGAGAAATAGAGTAATTAAACTGCACGCTTATTTCTAAGTGTGTGATAGTGACAAGCACTCCCACCCCCACTTTATTCCACTCGTTTATCGCCCTCCTCAGTCCTCTCCTCCTTCCTACTATTTTGAGATAGAGGGGTAGGGGGAAAAGAGTGCTAATTTAAATTCACATTGCTGCAAAAATATATATATTTTTAGTGCTGATGCACCTTATTTCATAATAGGAATGAGGAAAATGGAGAAGTTTCTTTCCATCCAAACAGCACTTTTTCTGCCTGAGTCCTTCTGCTGTCCATCAAACTCCACCTTCCTCTTTCTCGCTGCTCTATCAAATACTTCTCCCACAAATCAATTTTACACATGATCAGCCCCCTCCCCTCTGCTCTCGCCTCTCTGCCATAATTAAGTGTTGAAATTTCCATATATATTATATTAATGCAAACATCATTCGCTGGGTAATTCAGCTTGAGCTGGGTAATGGGAAAGTTCAACACCCATTAACCCCTACACAGAGAGGGGCAAAGCTGGTCTCTACTGACCTTCCCTCTCTCTTTCTGTGTCTCTATATATCTCACTTTTCCCAAGGTATGTATCCCTATGCTCTGGCCCTATATATGGTGCCGCAATAATTACAATTTCATTAGATCAGCCTACATGGAGAGAATGAATGAAGATGGGATAAGAAAAGATAATTATATAATTCTAAACTATTTGATATTTCAATTATTATATATATATACAGTGGGTACGGAAAGTATTCAGACCCCCTTAAATTTTTCACTCTTTGTTATATTGCAGCCATTTGCTAAAATCATTTAATCGGCTTTGGCGAGTATATGAAACTGTGTCAGTCGCCAGATGGCTGGTAACATTTTATAAATTCTAACAGTGCAATGTTGTGAGAAAATAAACGTGAACGACGCTCTGTACAGTTGACGGGATCCTGCTGTTGTCTGCGTTTTTAATGTTGATCAAAGAAAATAGGATAAAGAAAAAAACAATCACTCACTGCTCTTGAACTTTAAAAAATATATATAGCCTATGTCATTTGATTAGCATAATTTATTAAATTTCTGCAGGCTACCTGAAAATCACTGTTAGACCTGCCTGAAATGCACCGTTTCTATTTGTATCTTTGTTGTATAGTAGGCTATTTTGTGCTATTGCTTGTAATTTGATTTGCTCTTATTTTACAACTGACTATTTACTAGTCTTTAAAAATGTAGCCTATTAAATTTATGTTGGTTAAGCTAGTAGTTTTAGCAGGTATCGAAACTGGAATCAAGGATTGTGATTTTTTGCTATTATCTAAAATTTTGGTGTCATAACTGCCTGTCTTTTTTTTCCGTGGCTGGTAAAAAATATTTCTGGCCGGTAAATTTCCTTAAGTCACCGGCCAATGCCAGGTCTGGCAAAAAGTTTGTTTTAGGCCCTGTATATATATATACAGTATATAGTGAAAGAGGTATATCCACAGTTCTGTCCATTTCCTTTTTTCCTAATCTTGCAATTATCAGGGAACAGCAGTCTAATTTGGCTGGTCTCTTCAGCTTTAGGGAAGAACAGATTGATAAAAAACCTCTCTGGCCCTCAGACAGATGTGAATGACTGTGTGCAGGTTTGACGTCCAACTATGACCTGGTGTCACAGACAACATCAGTACGAACAGCTCTGACAGAGAATTTAAATATGCATTAAGTACTTCATCTTCAGTTGGCTTTCGTCCTTCTGTCTCTGTCAGAGCTCCTCTCTCCTCAGCTGCCCGCTTTAGATCTTCAGGCACTGATCTCTGCCTTTTAACCTCTGAAACGAGAGAGAGCGATATTAAAAGTTGACAGAGTTCATTCTCACCTGGGCGCAATCACAAAATGACTATAGATGAATATGAAGATACTTTTTCTTTATCACATGAAATTTTGAACCAATCAGACAGATCTGACATCTCCATTAAACAAATCACAAAGTGTATAGAACTACCTTATATAGCTGTTATCAAACCGTTAGCATTCTTGAGACACTTATCTTCACATTAAGCCTAATTAGCAGGCCTGAAAAACAAACCTGAGTGCAACAGGCTTGGCCATCTTTATGCATTAATTACATTCGTTTAATGATTACTGAACTGTTCCACAATGTAAAATCCTTCATAAATGCAATCAAATGGAGGAAGTGACATCAACAAAAGTAAAGGACCTCACCTGGCCTGGTCTCTATGTATTGGCTGAATGATTTGAGCTGTGTTTTCCTGACAGCAGACTCCTTGTGGAAGACAACGGGACTACGCAGACGTTCTGTAGCCCTGCGGAGATGCTCTGCGTGCAATTCATTGACATTATTCTATAAAAACATAATAAAGAGGTAGGGATGGGGGGAGAAGAGTAAAAGAGCAGTTAACTTAATAGTAGAGCAGAGTCATTTGAATAAAAGTTGCTTCTGATGCCGGTCGACATTAAAGTAAAGAACAAATTAGACACACATGGCCAAGAAATGTTTAACGATGGAGCGCCGCGCCTGAAGAATGGCCGAGGAAAGGTTCTGCAGCATTTGGTACATTTCCGAGTCCCACATTAACTCACAAGCACAAAGGGAATAAGGCAATTAAGTCTACTTTCAACAAAACCTGAGCCAGAAAATGTATTCAGATTATGCAAATTAAAAGCACTATTGTCTTGGAAGCGAACACGTGTTAGCAGCTTCTCACTGCGGCTTCCAATCACCTCAATATTGAAATGTGTTATTATGTGCTGGGCCCAATAAGCCAAGCAGACTGGAAAGCGAAACGGCAGCGTTCAGAATAACATTTGCAACGTCAATAATAATAGGAAACGTCTAATAAAGTTCGCAATTAGCGAACACGTTCCACTGCTTGAGACTGAGAGGAAGAAACATTGTTAGTGCAGACGCTAACTCACTGGTGTGTGTACGGAAACTGCACAGCTAATAAAGACAAGCGCGTACAAACAGGCACACATACCGCCTCTGGCCTGTTTATTCTTAAATTATAACTTTTGAAAACAAAGCTGCAATTAGCGTGTCCCTAGAGAACTACAAATTTAGCCTGATCTCAGAGACATTCAGCGTCTGCATGTGTGAATATTAAGTTATAGCTGTTTATCCAACTGATCTAACATGTTTAGAGGAACAGTATCAACTGTAAAAAGCCCTAATTTGTAGCTTCTCTTCAGCCATCCTGACAGACTGTATCTTAACTTTCAAAGATTCCTATTTGGGTCAATGACATAAAAGTGTACATGATAAGGAAAAAAGGTAAGGCTTCTTTTTTGTTAACATTAGTTAACTACATCAGTTACCATGAACAATACTTATACAGCATTTATTAATATTAGTTAATCTCAACATTTTGCTTACCAATAATACATTTTTAAGATTAAAAGTTATAAATGTTGACAGTTAAAGCACTGTGAACTAACATGAACAAACATAAAAAAAACATTAACAAAGGTTAATAAATGCTGTAAAAATAAATTGCTTATTGTTAGTTTGACTAAAAGTCATACTACATGACATTTTTACAACACATAACCCCCTTCCCACACATAAAACCAAAATCAATTTGAAGTCAGAAATGAAAAAAAAAAAACCATGCTTATCATAGAAAAGGTCTATTCAAGTCAGTGTACGTATGCATTTTTGTAATAAATAAATAAATAATTAATAGACAGGATGGAGGGGGGGGACAAAACAATAAATGAGCAATACATAATTAACTCGCTTATAAAACAAGTTATGTCGGCAATCTGAGGGTGAAAAAATGTAATTTCACCTTAAATCCACCCCTTTAAGTAGAGCACGCACCGAAGTTGACAAAAAAAAACCAGAAGTGTGTTGTGTTAAAACGACACATTCAACAGCCTGGATCTCTAGAGACAGCTAAACAAAGCCCTTTAACCCCATTTGATTCCTCTCATGTTGAAGTCCAAAGAAAACAAACAGGATTCAAACCCAAAGCCCCGCTAGAATCCTCGTTTCCCAGAGGACCCGAGGCCTCCAACCTTCGCTAACAACCCCTTCCTTGAAACACCTGCCCCCACGGCCCCTCGGTACCCCTGGCTGGGGCAGATATCAGGGCTATCCCCACATCGCGATCGGCGCATTTTTAATCTGTTATCGTCCCGATCATTATTGTGCTGGTGGGTATTATTTTGGCAGAGGTGTGTGTGTGTTTCTGGGATGCGTGACTAATGTTGCGGTCTGCTGCTCATTGCAGGCGGTTATCGTGTGCCACCATGGCAGCAGGCTCACAGTGCATAGAGACAATTGCTAATGAGCTATAACCGGGAGCACTGGGGGACTGCAATGTGTGTGCTGGGGCGGGAGGGGAACCACACTGTCCCGCACCGTTCTACTACGGAGTTGTGGGATGAAAGAATCTTCCAGGGATGGAGCGGTTGATTCAGATTTTGTAAGAGTAAAAGAGATTGTACCGCAACATCAGGTGATCCTAATGTGTTTGTCTTAGACAGGCAAGAAGCAGAGGAGGAACAACTTTGATACTCAAACTTGTTTATTCATACAAGTTGCAATAGAGAAGAGGGTGAAGGTGAGAAAAGAAAAGAGAGAGCGAGAACTGCTCGCTCTTTAAAACCCCACTAACCCCTGGGGCTCAGAGCTGCAGTGCTCGTAACCCTGCTGATCCTCCCCTGAGCTTTGGCCTGTTGTGCAGGTCTGCAGCAGGTGCTGGACTGTTTATACAGAGAGAGAACAAGTCCCTCATTACTAAAAGCCATTTCATAATGAAGACGTCCTATAAATTACGGTTAAATAATCAACTCACTTATAGTAACTACGATGGCAGATGTATTGTTACTCAAAAACAATTGCCAGCTCTTGACAATAGTGTTCTTTTTTTCTTTCTTTTTTAAATTAGTGTCATACATTACCATTCAAAAGTTTGGGGTCAGCAAGATTAAAAAAAACAAATAAATAATTTTTCTGCAAATTAAATTGATCAAAAGTGACAGTAAAGACACTTATAATATTACAAAATATTTGTATTTCAAATAAATGCTGTTCTTTTGAACTTTCTAATCATCAAAAATCCCTGAGGGGGAAAAAACTATTAGGGTTTAAACAAAAATATTAAGCAGCACAACTGCTTACAACATAGACAATAAGACATGTTTCTTGACCAAATCAGCAAATTAGAATGATTTCTGAAAGATCATGTGACACTGAAGACACTAGTAACGGCTGCTGAAAATTAAGCTTTGCCAACACAGTAATAAATTACACTTGAAAATACATTAAAAGAAAAAAGCTATTTTAAATTGTAATATGTCACAATATTACTGTTTTACTGTATTTTTATCAAATAAATGCAGCCTGTGTGAGTGTAAGAGACTTTTCAAAGACTTTAATAAAATTTATTGACCCCAACTTTTGAACAGTGGTGTAGCTGAAAGAAAATGCAGAAAATTTATGTTTTCTCACGGCAGTTTTCAATAAAAACAGTTTTCCCCCTAAAAAAATTGTAATTAAAAAATAATTAAATTATGTGTATAAATTATGCTATTATTACTTAATTATTACCAATAATATAATTGGGTAGATATTATTCTTATTATTTTGCATCACCTTTAGCAGGTCTGTTAATCGGTCTCTGGAATCTAACCTATTTGTGGCTAGTCCTTGGGAAATCTCAGCCAATCATTTCACACCTGCTGCAGTACTGAATGAGGCCTGTCGACCCAAACGAACACATCACTGCAGTTATTGTTCATCAAAGAACCTGCTAACATCTGCTCACAGGAAATCCCCTCTGTCAGCAGAGAGAAAGAGAGAGAGAGAGAAAGGGGTGAACAGGTGGGGGAAGGTAGTCGCCACCATCTCTGAACATGCCTTGCAGTCACCACCTGGGGGCTCTGAATACAACAGCCAGATAGTAGGTCATCACACACACACACGCGTATTAACACCAAGCAGTCAGCGGTACACAGGTATGCATGTTCTTACACACACAACGCTGGTATTTAATAAACACAGCAAATCGATCTAATGCATGTCTGCGCCGTGAGCCACACGGTGCTGTCGATACTTCCAAAGCTCTCTGTCAGAAAAGGTCAGGTGTGACATGAGGTAATGACTATAATGTCGTTCTGACTTGTTCATGTGTTCCGGCTTAAAATATATAAACACATGATGTTCCTCAGAAGAACAATAACAAGAGACAGTGAATAAAAGAAAAAAAAAATCAACCTGTCTTGGCCTATTACCTCACCTCAAGTGAATGATAGATCCAAGCAAATCTTTTCATATTTTTTAACAGCCATAACATGACAACAACAACAACAAAAAAAAAAATACAATTAAAAACTTCCCAATCTCCTTTGGGAATCTTTAGATGGGTATATTTTTGTGCTTACTGTGCAAATTAGACACCACAATGCTAATATTTTTTGAGAGTCTTTTATGTGGTTGCTAAGGCTTTACTAAAGTGTTCTGGGTGGTTGTTTACAAGCCACATGTCTATGATATGCTGGTCTCTAAATATGGCTTGGGTCCCTACTTCAATGTAGAGCTTCCCCATAGCGACCCCTAGAGGACGCAGTGTCTCGTTCCCTACTCAGGGAACTATGGTTACATAAGTAACCGGAGACGTTTTTGCTTATTCTATCTTAAAATGTAGGTCTTTCAAGCTACACAATTTGAAGTAACACTCATGTCTATAGCCGAAACAGTGCGGAATGTGTTACTCAACAAAGTTTAATTCTTATGGTTGATAATACTTATTGTTCACAATGAATCTCGAAGTATGAGCAGCAATAACTGTGATGCTTGCTTAGCAAACTGGTTAGAGCTGGTGGTTGTAAATGTGGCTACCTGCAGGCCGCCCGATTCAGGGCTGAGGGGTGAAGTACTGGAGGCCGTCAGCGATGAGGAAGATGATGAAGAGGAAGGGGAGCTGCCACCCTGTGGCCGGATCTCTGTGAGCTTCTTGAGCTTCAGGTCCACATGCCTGCTGTTCATCACACCTAAAGAGAGAGAGAGAGAGAGAGAGAGAGAGGAAGAGAGAAAGCATTATATGCAGCAGGCCACTCGTCTCTAACACACAGATAAGCAGAGGACATGACAATGTTTGCCCTTAAGCAAACCGGCTCTCTCAACCTCATACACACTCACATATACACACACTGGAGAGATAGCAAGATGCTGAGAGCACAACACACCTGGAATGTCTCCCTTGACACTCACATACACCTCATGTGAATTAAAAGACATCTAATGAGTTTGTTGTTCCCAATGTTCCCTTGATTTTTAGTTTTTCTATTGGCTGCACTCTATAGAATTATATAATACATAATATACACTACTGTTCAAAAGTCCCCTATGCTTACCAAGCCTGTATTTATTTGATAAAAATAAAGTAAATGTTACAGATTGTAAAGTTATAAATGTCTTTAATCAAGAATCAATGTGTCCTTGCTGTAGAAAAAATACTCTTTAAAAAAATCTTACTGACCCCAAACTTTTGAAAGGTAGTGTATATCGTTATCAATCAATACACATTTATTCATAATAAATATTTTTATTATTTTATGTATATTCCATAATTTTTTTCACCGATTACTAAATATATTGATTATTATTATTATTTGTCAGTTGTTCTCTTGAAAAGAAAAAGAAAAGAGGAAAAACTCTAGAACTTGCTTTGTTGAGATCATAAAACAAGACAAAAAATAAAATAAAATAATGCATGGCCTTTGTATGTAACACAATGAAATTTGTACTGTACTGTTTGTGAATTAATCCTCTCGGGAATTAATCAGTGCTGTGTATTTCCACACAAGATTTCTCACAGCTTCCACTGCATACTGAAAAAATTTATAAATCAATGGATACTCAGATAGACTCAAGTTTTAACTCTATCTATTCATTTAGCTCTAATTCAATGGACACTCAGATAGACTCAAGTTGAAACTCTATCCACTCATTTAGCTCTAATTCAAGAATCTCTAGCTCTTCCCCATCTATTTTTTATGTCTGACTTTGAGTTATTTTATCCATCAGTGAGGGAACAAGCGAGCAGCCACACATGCTTAGAGGGAACAGTGCTTGTTCATGTGATTCCTTGAAAGAAGCACAACTCATAACATCTCTTTCTCTTTAAATGAACAATGACTTCTAATTTTCTCCCTCCACATGCAAACTTGTCTTTCAAATGTGTTGGTGTCTTTTTTATGTCCGACTTTATAAATACCAAGTCTTTCTCTAATAACCTTTCACTAGCAGGTTTAGCCTTGCCCTCTCTCTCACTCTCTTTCTCTCATCTGGGCTAGAGATGAAAGTGAGGTGAGGAAGCTTTTCATGTTGGTCTTGTTCTCGGATCCCAGCATCCCTCTTTCTCCCTAAAAAACACCACAGGATTCATTTATCAGGCCTCAGCACAACCTGGAGAAAGGTGCAGGTGTGTGTATTGACCAACAGTTTGCCCAAACACAAGAACCACATCCTCAACTAATTAAAGTGGGCACCATGATGGATGTCTATAAGATCTTTTGTGTTTAGATCAGTTAGGTTTTTTCCCCTGCAGTCCATTTTTGTTGTTAGAAACATTAACGAAAGTCCAACTGTGCCAAGGAGAAAAGTATGACTCTTTGAGAGCTGAAATGTGCTAAAAAAAACTCCTCCTTTTTCATTATGACACATCTTCATTTCATTATGTTAGAGAAAAGGATTTTGTCTGTGAAAATACATAGACCTTCTTTTCACAATAACAGACAAAAACACAAACCAATGAAACAAACAACATAGATACTGCACACAAGTAAACAAAAGAGAAAGAATAATATATATATATATATATATCTCTCATATGACTTTCTCAGCAAGACAAAAAAAATAATTATTAACGTCACATCTCTTCAGAAGGTATAACTGTGTTTGTCTTGACAATATGTTCAAATACTCTTGATTAAACACAAAGGCACAAACATAAAAAAAAGAATTTCTCCCAAACAGAAATGAAATGTTATTAACAGGCACAAACCTCCCTTAAGAAAAAGATGAGCTTATTTTTTTTCTTAATGTTATATTGAATTAAAAGATAAATTAATTCTAAAAGGTGGTTAAAATAGAAAGTAATGCCACTGGGGACAAGAAAGAAATACAAAATTATAGGGCTGCACGAATTTAGTGAAAAGATTTAAGTGCGATTTTTCAGATAAAAAAAAAACACGTCTAGTGTGCTTGTTCATAGGGATGCACAATTTGGCCAAACTTTTGTGATTATATATTAATAGGACAACAACAACAACAACAATAATAATAATTTTTACTATTATAATTATTAAAATATTAAACAAAACAATACATATTTGTACTGTAATTTCATTGCAATTCCATTATTTCACTGTAAAATTACAGTACAACTGTAAAATTACAATAGCAATATTTCTGAGCACTTCATAAACACTTTGGTTTATAATCATTCCTTACTACAAGTTTAGGAAGATGTTTGGTGCATATCTTCTCGACACGTTATAAGCAAACCAATGCAGAGATGAGTTTGCATGGAGCGGCATTTACTGTGAACTGAGCTGCTCAAAAACACTGGATCTAGAGCAGCTCATGTATAGAAGAACACAGTGCAGCGTTTCACTGTGAAACATGGAGCGCATGTATTTGATAATCACACTAAACTGATTTGTGGTTTTGGTTTCATTTTGATTAATCCATGCAGCCCTACTAAATTAAGGGTTGTCATGGTACGATAAAAGGTCAAAGAATAACTAAAAATCTAAAACAGACAGAAGTAGTTATACACAGATAAATCACTGCACACTAATGCACAAACTTGGACATCGAATGTTTCGGTGCACACACACACGCTGAGGTCATGCAGTGCTGGGTTACCCAGAGAGGCCAGGTCACTGGCAGAGTTAGTAAAATCATCTTCCATTAGACATGAAGACGACAGTTCCTCCTCAGGGTTAGTATGAGTGACATCATCAGCGTGAGACGCCGCCGCTGCCTCAATATCACTTCTGCTCTCCTCATCCTCACCCTCCACACTCATCCCATCCATCATGTCTGCGAGCAAACAAACAAACAGGGACGCCCAAAGAAAAAGAAAAGAGGAAAGAGACAGAGGATGTTAGTGAAGCATTGAGCATTATTTTTGGTATTCCAGCGGGAAAGGAAACTTTGCATGTTAGTAAAGAGTCAGAAAAGCATTAGTTTAGACCCATTTAGATGTTAAAATAGTATTTCCTTAACAAAAAGTTTGCTGCTGTCACATTGGGGTGTGTGTGTTTGAGCTGAGAGAAATCAGGCAGATGGCTGAGAGTGTCTGGCAGAGAGCTGAGCTTTGTGTGTGTGTTGCATGGCAGATTTGGCCTTGACGGCAAAATCTCCTCCAGAGTTCCTCTTCCGCATCCACAGATCTGAATCCCACAGAGCCCTTGACAATACACACTCAATCCAAACACATCGATCTCATTCAGTTATATGGTAACCAGAGCAGAGCCGCACACACACGTGGCAGTTAGAACTTAAATAAGAGACAAAACAAAGAGGAAAAAGGGCTGCACGATTCAGGGGGGAAATTCTAATTACAATTTTTCTAATAAATTTTAAAAACATTGTGCTATTTAAAATGCAATAAAAAGAACTTCAGGTTTGCTGTGCTTGTTTGTAGGGCTGTACAAACGGTCTAATAATTTTGTGATTACATATCAATATGACTACAAAATAATAATAATAATAATAATAATAATAATTGTATGATTATTAATATTACTATATTATAATTTATAAAAATAATTATATTATCATACAAATATTAATCAGAAATATTACTATTGTAATATTTCACTGTAAAATAAAAAAGTATTTAAGAAAAACAAAGTAATAATTTTATTGTACAGCATGACTGTAAAATTACAATGTTAATCAATTTCTATAATATTTCATTTCTTCATTTTCAACTGTTAAACCAATAAGTTTTTATTTTCTGCTGAAAACTTTCAGTTGAAAAAAAAAAAATCCATAAAACAGTTTTAATAGTTGTGAATTGTGAAAATTACATGATGTAGGACCTTTATACAGTGCATGTTTGTCTGTCCCTAACAGTCTTGTCTTCATCTGTGTTCAATTAAATTTGCCGTCCAACCTGATTAAGGTCTATAAGCACATTATATAAGCTGTTTGTGTATAAAACAACAGTTGCTTGCACATAAAACAACAGTTTTCACTCTGAAAACAGCTTCACTCTGAAACACACACTGCACATATTTATGTAATTAAATCATAACCTTTGCAATTTGAAAATTGTATTTCAATTTTATTTTGATTACTTGTGTAGCCCAATAGGAAAATGCCACATGATGTCCCTAGAGAAACGCCTCAACAACCAGAGAAAAAGAGCGAAAGAAAGAGACAGTATGTTTCTTTTTTTCTTTCTCCTTAATGCTTTTTTAAAATGTACTTTCCATGACACGGGGACACACACACAGGGCAGTGCTAAGCTAATTAACCGAACGCATGCTACTGGAGTTGGTGAAAGTTTTGCTGGCAAATGTTTTGCTCTACTCAGCTCGAGCTCTCTCAGAATTAGAGGCGAGTGTTTGTGTGTGTATGTGTGTGTTGGTGGGATTATGCGTTCTGCACGATAGGCCTTGTGCATCAAGCCTATAGCATTTCCCTCCAACCTGATTTTTAATGAGTTCTACAATTAGCAGAGTTCAACAGCCCGAAAGGCCAAATAAACAATTTTTTTACTCTCTTTCTTCCTCTCCCTCTGACCCGTTTTTCCTTCGCTCCATCCGTACACAGGTTTGTCCATCTCTGTGGGCCGCAAGAGGTGTTCTGCAGCATTTCTGAGCCACGGTAAATGCGTGATTGCAGAGGAGGGAACACTATTAGGCAGACAGGGAGAGGAGAGAAAATGGAGGGCGTCAAAGAGTGTGAGATGAAAGAGATAAAAGGAGAGGAATATTGTGTCTCCCCTTGAGCTGTGAAATGGTACACACGGACATGAGCCGGCACAGAATTAGGCACAGTGGCTAGCCAGCTATGTTAACACCTCGAGTATTAAACAAAACCTTGATGCGCCGCTAACACCCCTCTTGCTCGGCGTGCACGCACACTTTTAATTATACGCAGTGGCTAGCCACAACGCTAAGACCCCTTGGCGTAAACACGTTTAATAACACGCCACAGCTGGCCGCTATGCTAATGCCTCACTGTTTCCGCACGGGCCTCCCAGCGGTTAACGTTACACTAACGTGTCGTCTCATTGTCCTGCAATGTGAAATAAAAGGAGAAATGGTGGCTGATGATAAAACAGGATGCGGTGGGAAAGCCGAGCTGAAGGAGACATGGTCTATAGGAGTCCTACATGGACAGTGAGATGGTGATTACCCGGCATGGGTGTGTGTTATACTGACGGTGATGATGATTTAGGCCATGTGGACTGGTGTGTGTGTGTGTGCATGTTGGGGCACAGGGCAATGTTGGTGGTCGCCAGAGTTCTCCAGATGTATTTCCGAAGGATTATGTCGGAAGTGACTGCCTGAACAAATGGAAGTGAAGCCCTCTGTGAACACCTCAAATTAGAGTTCAGACTACGTGGGTGTGTTGTTGTGTTTCTTAATGTAATGCTCCTTTGGGCCTTGAAAGCAGACGTGTTGGTTGCCATTATGAAGTGAGCAACAAAATCGCTTTTTTTCCAAAATCGGGCTGAAAGCCACTAATGGACACACACACATGTACGGCCTGCTCTTAATGGACACACACACTGGAGCTTCATGACCAAATTAAATATCTCAGAAGCCAAACACCAGCATTCAGCCTTAAGGTTATGAACATTTTCACAATGTTCTTGGGGAGTGTAGCGTCTGGACCAATCAGACACACCATTCAGGCTCTGTGTAGAGTTGTACAGTAAGAAAGTTATTTCCCTTAACCAGGAAATTAACGTTCTTAGAATTGACAGACAGTTGACCCTGAGAGGTCAAGTAAATATCTACAGCGGATCTAAATATTTATAATTAATTATAACTAGTTATGATTAATTATTCATATTTCCCCATGAGCTGATTCGCTACAGGAGCCTGAAATAACAATGACAGAAAATGTGTGCAAGTTCAATACAATACTCTAAACTCACCAAAGAATTTAAATTCTGTTCAGTGTTATTGCAAGCTAAAACTATTAAAAATAATTTTAGGTAATTGAAATAAAGCTGAAATATAATTAAATAAAAATATTAGATTAAAAAACTTAACTGAAATAAATTGAAGTACTAAAATTACTAAAAAATAAACCAAGGCTCTCTCTCTCTCTCTCTCTATATATATATATATTCAGTTTTGGTTTATTTTTGTTTTAGTAATTTTAGGTTTTTAGGCTTTAGGTTAATTTTAGGTTTTTAAGTTTTTTATTAGTTGTAATGGTATTGCATGGTATTAGTTTAAATTATGTTTTTTGTATATATATATATATATATATATATACATATATATACATAT
>NW_015653466.1:542355-551818 GCF_001515625.1 Sinocyclocheilus rhinocerous | reverse complement strand
ATATATATATACATACATACATACATACATATATATATATATACATACATATATATACACACAAAAAAACATAAAAATGTAAACTAATAAAAATTAAAAGTCAAATAAAAACAGAAAATGTAATACTGAAAATGCTGTTTCAAAGTTGTATGACTTTTTATTTCTTCTGTGGAACAAACACAAAGGAAGACATTTTGAAGAATGTCTCCATGTTTTTTTGTCAGTATAATGAAAGTAAATGTGGTCCAAATGGGGTGCTGTTTTGGACCCCATTTACTTTCATTGTACAGGCAACAGTTTAAACATTTTTCAAAATATCTTCTTTTGTGTTATGCGAAAGAAATAAAGTCACACAGGTTTTCATTTTTGGGTGAACTATCCTTTTAAGCCTCAAAATGTACACAACACACACAAACACACAGAAAATTGTGCATATTGGGTGAAACAGGCCATGCTTTTAGGCCCTAAATGAATGTTAATCAATATTTCTCTTGCTTCATCCCATCTTGGATGTTATTTTTTTCCAACAACCATGATGCAATGCATAATGGGGTTACCTTATTTATGAAGGATGTGAAGCTGCATTTAGACTTCCACCAAAACAAGGTATATACCCTTGGGAGCACGTCTATGTAGGCATCTCACTAGGTTTTGATACAGAGCTTATGTCTGTGGTATTTCAAAATGAACGCATGTAGATTTGCGTGTGCGTTTGCATGCTTATGAGAAAATGTGCATGCATGCATGCTTCCGTGCATTTATGCATTGTGAGTGTATGTGCTTGTTCGGCCTATAAAAGCCCCCCTGCACTCACCTCCAGCTGTCTTTGACCTTCCTTTTAAGTTGTTCCCAGCTGCACTACAGGCAATAGAGGTGGAGTCAGTATAGAGAGGCAGTTCAGACATCTTTACTCCAGATCGAGCCTCCGCTATCAGCTGCCTGGCTCTCTCTCGCAGCTGCCTGCGCCGTTCTTCATCACGCTCCTGACACACACACAGACAGAAGCAGAGGGAGAGGGGGGTTATTGAACGGGTGCCATCTCAAGTAATTGACAGAAATGCCATTTTCACTCCTCTCTCTCCCATCAGATCAGACTGATAGCAGCTTTTTTTTTTACTAGTCAGGATGGAGGGTCTCTGGCACAGATGGAGAGAGCAAGAGACATTCACTGCATGGTTTATTTGTCATTGATTCTGTATAGGTCCAGACATAATAAACCTGAGATATTCGCTGGAATGTCTTTTTTTTTGGCCTGACTACATGTTTATGAGTGTTTTGTGTGAATCAACCAGAGGTAGAGACAGAAATGTATGCATCAACTACTTGGACATGAATAGACATATGTAGAAAAGAGAGAAGCGGACAATGACTGGGAAATGGATGGTTATTATAGCCTAACAATTTTATGTAATATTCACAAAGTTGTAGTACCACTAGCACACATTAACATTTAGACAGGTCTGCTTAGCATGATGGGTAGCCTGGCCCCACAGACAGCCACATGTACACACATACATGCACATACTTTCGAGATGGTAACAGGTTTCTAAAGCAAAAGAGCAGAGAGTGAATTATCCCAACTGGTTACAAAAGCGTTAAGTTAATTAACCCCATTTCACCTGTTTCTGTGGACAATGCTTGTCTGAAGCCATTGTTGAGAAGGACAATGAGCAGAGAGATGCAGATGAGGGAATCCCAGGAGCACTTTTTAGGGGTCCAGCCAAGAGGCCCTTGAGTCTCAGGGTAATTTGAACATGCAAGACAAAGCTAAGGCCAGGTTACACCTGAAAACACAGGAGTGCTCCTGCCAAAACAGAATTGTGTGTGTCCACTATGTTCTCGCAAAATTAATACATCTGCTCTAATTGGAGGATGGAACAGCCAATGATATGGATGCGAATAAATTAAGAAATCAACAAAAACAAACAGAATCACGTGTTTCTGTGAGCGTGACAAAATCTACCTCTAATGTATAATAATGTATGTTTCGTTTGAGCTGTGAGGCTTTTGCCCTGTGCTCCTCATACAATTTAACATAATATAATTGTCATTTTTTCTGCAGTTGAAGTCTAAAACGCCAAATGATCCGCTTAACCTTGCAGGTATCATCACACACAACCTTCGACACACTGTTTTACATATAGCGATTCAGGGTTAGGCTAGCCATTAGCACAGAAAATGAGATTCCTTGTGTGTGCGCCTGAAGGGCAGGATTACCACCAGGCCCAGTGTAAACTGCTTTCAGGCAACTCTGGAAATGTTCTGTAATACTGTAGTCAATGAAAATTAACAAGAGATGAAGAACAGCAGCAGACAGAGGAAAGGAAAGATGCGTCAATCCACACAGACTGTGCTGGAACATTTAACAGAAGCTTAAATTGGGCAAATCTGTAAAGAGGCAGACAGACGCTTTAAGAAGTTGGAAATGCATGGTATACCTGGAATAAATGCTGATTCACACTAAATGGATGATAACACTGATGGTGAAAAAAGCCCAGACATATAAATGCAGTTCTGTAAGTTTTTTCTTAACCAGAAATATTTACTTTAAAATAAAATAAAAAAAAAAGACATTTCAATGTATTACATTTTCAGGCCTGCACTTTCATCATATTTCCAGATTTATCATGACCATGGGAACCTTGATTAAAGAACTCAAACTTTTTCCTTTTCCACACACACATAAAAACTAATTTAATTGCATTGGACTAAAAAAAGAGAGGTTTTTTTGGGGGGTGGGGGGGCAATAAGGTTCTAGACATATATTAATTAATGCTATAACAAAACAACAATAAGCAATAGTTTTATAAGATTTACGAAAATAGATTATTGTTCATTTCTACATGTATTACCTATATATTTTTTATTTTAAATGTATAAACATTAAACTAATAGACTAATAAATGCTGTAAAAATATATTAATTTATAACAAAATTGTAAAAACTTAACTACTGTTAAAGAAATGAAAAGCAATCTAACCGATTATTACCATATAACATTAAAAATTAACTATTGTTAAAGAATTTCACCTTAATGTAATGTTTTTTTTTTCTGTCATTATTTATTGTGATTTGTACAAATGCTTAAAAAAATCATGCCAATAAAGCATTGAAAATCTGAGGCACTGAAAGGGACAGTTATGAACATGATAACAGACGTTTTATACTTGTGCTACAGCTTTTTGGCCTGTGCTACAAAACTTTCAACCTCTGTAGCACCAGTGCTATGTGAAAAAAAAGTTAACGTACAGCCCTGAAGTGTGATGTCAAAATGCATGGATGAAAACAATCACTGAGAGATACAAATGTACTCCCCAAATGAATTAGCCTTGCACACTGTGCAGAATAACCACCGTGGAACGATCCATTTCTACAGCAGCAATGAGGTGTAAAACTGTCTGTCCTCTTATGAAGAGATTTCTTTAATGACTCTCTCTTCAAATGGACTTTAAGTGGCTCTTCTTCAGCTACACTGAAGCTTGACCGTTCAGTCTGGGACTATCCAACTGGGCTATGCTTGGAGTGAGAGAAAGAGGGAGAAAAAGGAAGAGGAAGAGAGGGGAGAGAGATCAGTGGCCCATCCAACCTCCCAGCTGCAGATCACCAAGGATAATGAGGGGATCCACAAGAACGAGTGAAGAAAAAGAAAGAAAAATATCAGGGGTGGCAGAAACGATGACAAAGTCATAATTAAAGGAGGAGAAGAAAACATGGTGTGTGGGAAGACTTCAATCTATCTTCTGGAAAGTAAAAAGGGAGGGAGAGATGCGCAAAAGCAGATAATGGAGGGCTGTCACCCTCATTCTGGACAGGAGATCCAGGGAGAGAGGGGGTGGGCGGCAGAGCTGAGGCCCAGACAGAAGCACTCACAGTGGGCATGGGGTCTGGGTGGCTGCCCCAGTCTGGCTGCTCTTTTGGAGGGGGCTGGAGGGTGGGTGGGGGCTCCAAGGGTGCAGCGAGCCATGGAAGGAGTCGCTCGGCTGGGCACACACACAGGCTCAGGGCCCTGGCGCTAACACAGCCGTGCCAGCCAGCCAGAGACGGTGCCAGCCAGTGAAGCACAAACAGATATATTTGTCATGACACACTGAGTGTGCAGAGAAGGGGAGGGCCACGCGCACACAGACACACACACACAGCACAGGCAAGCAGTGCTGAAGAACAGAGGGTCTGGATCTTTAGCCAATCCAAAAGCCACACACACATACATGTGAACAGATGGGAATCATTAGTAATTTATCAATTCTGGTTCTGATTCCATTCATGATTTCATTAATGATTCTTTTCCTAATTCTGAGGAAAAATGAATGGAATACGATCGGAAAACAATACTTTCTTGCCCTAAGCAACCTGTTTTTTTTCAACCTTGATTTATTTCAAATTTATTTAGACAACACAGTATTTTTTTAGTTATATCAGCCATTTATCTATTGGCTATTAAAAATAATAATTAGCTTCTCTTACATTTATGTATAATTTTTTATTCTATTTATTTGCTTTATATTTATTTAATTGCTTTATATTTATATTAAAATGTTTTTTTAAGTAATACAATACAATATATATAATACAATATATACATAAATTATATTGTAATGTAAGAAATTAAATGTTTACAGGTACGTTTGCAGACTTTTCAAACTGGAATGATTCACTTAAAAGTTAATTGCTGACAGAAAATAAGACAATGGCATGAAAATCAACAAGGCTGTGACAACGTCACCAGTTATAATTAAGAACCGGTTTTTGATTCCCAACCCTACTTGCCTATGAACTTATACAAAACGGTAGACAAATAACCAAACCCAAATATTCAGTGCATTCGCAAAAGCAATCAAATATGAATGCAATGTTTGAGACACATTCAAGAAAATGAAAACATTGCCACGTCTCGGGCTCATCAACCCTCTCTCTCCGTCCTTTAGAAAGTGACCTGTGAAATAAAGAGACTTCCTTGTCCTCTTCACCTTCCTCTCTCTGCACTGTCTATCAAACCCTCATCTCTTTTATTCTTCCTTCTCTCCTATTTCTGTCTTCTTTAAAAGGAAAATACAGATCGTCTATGATCTGTCCCCTGGCTTCGTGGTCTGTAATGAGAAAACTTCACCTTGTGTCCCCCCGGCCATTCTAAAGGAAGCATTCGGCTGCTCCTGTTCACAAATCCAATTAAATGTAGTCAACAGAGAAAGAGAGGGAGAAAGAGAGAGTGTGAGCGTACAGAAGAGGAAGTGTTGGGTGGACGGACGGGGCAGCTTTTCCTCTGTAATGTGGCCTCTGCTTGGTGTTGAGGTGTCAACTTAAAATGCAAGTAGTTGAGCACCAGCTAATCCTACAGCAGCCTGCTTTAGCCCCGAGCCAAACGAGAGCAAGAGAGAGCGAGCGAGAGAGAGAGATGCCACCGTGGCCTTATCGCTGGGTTGCAGATGTGGTTCCTGGATCAATGCACATACACCACGATCAATGCATTTGATAAAGAATTAAGAAGAAAACTGTACATGCTATCAAAGGCCGTTGTACATAGCATAATTATGCTTCTGCATGTGTGTAGATGATACTGGTGCGGTGCGATACAGATAAATAGAGAGATAGAGGTAGATGTCTTGCGGGCTACACAGCCTGCTCTTAGCACCCGGCTCACAAAAAAAAAAAAAACACTGTCAAACAGTTACCAACCCATTCCGGAGGATGGAAGGATAAAGGCTGTTGGCCAGGTTTGTCCCTCAGAAAGACATCTGGCATTTAACATACAAGCATACGCACAGCTCAAGAGGGCATCTAAAACATTCCCAAAACACTTATAGTGGGCATAAACAAAAATAATAATGTCAAGCATGGGATTACCAAACAAAACATGCTTATTTCAATATACGACTGCAGAGAGCCAGAGGCAAGAGGCACACACACTGCTGAACGAGGGCAGTTAGAAAGACAAACCCCCTGATGCGGGTGAAAGAGTAGTAGATGAACAGGTTGAGCAGGCGGTTTGTGTGCGAGTAGGAAGAAAACTTTCTCCTTTACATGACAACATAATTACCCGGCAGAAAGAGCCATTCACTGCAAGCTGTTCTTTACAGAGTACAAACAACACACACCTGCTTCAGTCAACATGAAAGCCAGCTTGCTTCCGTAATGTGACGTGTTTCCGAGTGAAACAAGATATTTAGTGAGAAAAAGATCAGGTCAATCAGGTTGAAAAATAACATGGCTTGGTGACATCAACCAAAATGTTGTTGAAGAGGACGAGCAATTTATGACATTTCTTACTTTTTTTTTATGTTCACCAACGTATTGTTCATAATAACAACTGGAAATTGTATTAAAGTGAACATGAAATCAAAATCGACAAATTGCTCCACTGACTTTCCTTTTTTGTTATTCCAAAAACTGCTGACATCACTTGAAAGTAGTAATCAAAAATACAGTAGAAATAGTAATATTGTGAAATACTGCAACTTTACATTTACATATACGCATGAAGATTACATATACGTTTTAATATAGTTTAAAATGTGATGGCAAAATTGAATTTTCAGCAGCTATTACTTTGGTCTTCACTCTCACATGATCCTTCAGAAATACTTTTAATATACTGATTTGGAACACTAAAATATTTTTTATCATTAATGTTGAAAACATTAATGTTGTGCTGTTTAATATTTTTGTGGACACTGTGATAATTTTTTTCAGCATTTTTTGATGACTAGAAAGTTCAAAAGAACAGCACTTATTTGAAAAATGTAATGCATCATTCATGAATTAAAATATTTTATTTCGACACTATTTAATGTTAAACAAATAGTTAACCAACTAGTTGTGTACTGTTTTAGCAAACTCTTATTCACCCTGGCTCCATTCTGGTACGTAACGCCCACTTTTCACCATCCAATCAGTTTCTAAATAAACAAAATCAAGAATAAAAGCTTTCACTATATCAGTGAATATCCGAGCTCAGAAATACACCAGATCACGGATGTAAAATAGGTTGCATATAGCAATGCACATTCAAGAAAGTAAATAAGGTCAATTTTTACATTTATTGTTAACTTTAAAAAGTTTGATCTCTTTCGGTCTTTAGCAAGACTTGGAGCATGACCATTAAAAATGTATTAATGCGACAGAAAATCAACAAGTTATTGAAAAACGTACTAATGCTTGTACTTACTTTACTTTAAAATATATTAGCTCGTAGCACTCTCTCTCTCTTTCTCTTTCTCTAAACAAACACTTTTCAGTCCGACTGAAATAACTGGATTAAACAATTGCAATTTCATATCAAAATGAACTTAAACTTTATGTTTTTATCCTTCATATTTTATTCATAGGAGACCGACTTATGAATGAGGTTAAAAACTGAAGGGCGGCAGAAAAGAGAGAGAAAGGAATGAGGTAGTGGAAGAGAAGAAAGGAGAGTTTGTTGTGGTGGAAAGAGAGAGAGAGAAAAAGAGAGAGACAAGGGGGAAAAAAAGAGGAGACAGCCCCACTGAGAAATGACTGTGTGTGCGTAATGCCGGAGAGAGCAGTGGCTTGATCGCAACTCATGAAGAGATTGGAGGGGCGTCTCTCTCTCTCTCTATAACAGTTTCTCTGTTCCAACCAACCGCTTTGATGTCCACACACACAGCCCTTCAACTACCTTCTATCCATTCTGTTTCATTAGACGAGAATCCACCGGGAAAAGAAAGGGTTCCAAACTAAAAAGACAATCGGAATGCAGCACGAGAGAGCCTGTGTAGTCACGTCAGCATGTTAAAATGCATATGGAAGGTGCAGCCACGGTTCCTTTGAAAGTCTGAGGGAATCGTTTGAGGGCGTCAGACCCAAAGAACAGAGAACAGGAGGACGGCTGTGGCCTAATTGGCCCAATTAACTCCGAGTCTCTGGTGCTTGCTGGGACAATTGGTCTTCCCCGGGCCTTCCCACTGACTCTCACGCATCAGAGGCGGGCCGACGCTAACGACTGTGGACTACAGAGAGAAAGAGAGAGAGATCACTGCTGTACGTGGAGTGTTAGTTCTGACAACAGATTTACATAGAAAAAGCAACATATTTGATTACGTGTTGATTTCATGTCAATGAGGCTGAAAGACAAACATGATAGAGGCAGCGGTTTGCCTCAAAACACACACGCACAAGCGCGCAGGGAGGCCGCCACGAGTTCAAAGGTTCACTCCATCTCTCTCTGAGAGGGAGGGTCACGGGCGGCTCTGAAAAGTCACCGCACTGTCACACAGAGTGGGAGGGAGGGCTGAGGATGGAGAAGAGAGTCAGGAGGGTGAAGCAGGGCCTCGTCGGTAAAAATCAAACACAGTCCAATTAAACTAATCATAACGAGCCAGTGAACACGAGGAAGCACACCTGGAATCTTTTCCCTCTCTTTTTCCTCCCCCTCTCCTGCTTTCTTTCTCTCTCTCTCTCTCTCTCTCTCTCTCTCGCCATACCCTCCATAATTACCCTGGCCAAAGCGCTGTGAAATTACTGCACTGATCAACTAATGCTTGAGAAAATCTGAAGAAACGCGCTGTCCCCTTTTTCTGCCTCCCTCCCTCCCTTTTTATGATTTAAAAGACTACATAAATAAAAATTATTTCCACTCACTATAACTCCCTCTCCCCCGCTTTCTCTTTATCAAGGACTGAAAAAGAGGAAAAGGAAACAGAGAGGATATTCTCTTCACTTTATTTTAAAGGTCTTGCCTATGAAAGAGTGAAAATTAAGTGGGGGAGGAATGTTTAGGGTTCAAGAGCAACTGTGGCATAATGTGACTGCCACAAAATGTATTCATCTATCACTTTTAAAAAATTGAAAAAAGTTTTAGTAAAAATTGAAATACATTTTTTTGCAATAAAACAAGACTAGTGTGACAGAAAAAAATTAAAATCTAAAATTGCATCATATTTCAACTGTTGTCATGATGACATAATGCCGGTAATCCAGGAAGGACTGTTTGACCAAACCAGTTTTGATATTAACTTAAAACTAAAACTTAAATTAATGAAAAAAATGTTCATTAATTGAAATAAAGCGGAAATAAACTAAAATATAAATATTATATAAATAATTTTTTTTTAGAAACACTGCCTTGCCAAGTGGCTCAAAATAAAATAAGTACTAAAATTACTAAAATATTAAAACAGAAATAAATCAAAGCTAAACAGAAATATTTACAAAAATACAACAAGACAAAATTATTAAAACTTAAACTAAAGTTAAAAATAAAAACTGAAAATGTAAAATAAAAGCCCATTTAAAATATTGATAAATACTATAACCGTATATAAATAATCCTAAAATAACCTCTGCACCCACAGGAATAACAAGTTAATTCACCTAGAAAAATATGTACACTTCAAAAAAGACAATTTATATGATTTTACAATTAAAATGAAATAATACATGTGCTTTTATTAAATATATATATTATATATATATATATATATATATATATATATATATATATGAATGA
>NW_015653466.1:519809-542120 GCF_001515625.1 Sinocyclocheilus rhinocerous | reverse complement strand
CATTGCATCTTTTAAATCTTCTGGAATCACTAAATGTTTTACCAGCCCAATATTTGCCTTTGTTAAAAAACTGAGGATGAGATTAAATTATTTTGCTGTAGTCAACACTATGCCACAATTGTTGTCAATAGCACTTAACTTAAACCTGGAACATTCCTTTAAGAATGTATGTATGTGTACACTAGCATGAAGGGGTGTTGTGCCGCTGTGCTTTTTCAAATTTTTCATTAATTAGCGATTTGCTCTCACCAGGGGGTGAAGAATACGAGAGCGACGGAGAGGTTTGGTCCTAATGGATTGTGAAGGCCACCTACCCATAGTACAATGACCACTACTAAATAATCCTACTATCAAAGACCTAAACACACACATATACACAGAGTTAGCAAAGAGTAGAAGAGCAGGAGACAGAAAGTGAAGCAGAGACAAAGAGAGAGGGAGAGAGAGAAGGAAACAGACAGTGGTGGCAAAGATCAAAGCAAGAGAGCCAATGCAGCACAATTAACATGGCATGTAAAAGAACAAGAGAAACACATACACACAGAGCAGTTCTTGATGAGAGAGGTGGGCTCACTGATGGGCCCACTGAAACACACCACTGGCTGAGGACAATGACTGGTCCGCTGGTCATCCAACACACTCTCACGCACAATCAAGTCTGTATGCTAACTGCTAACAATATTGCAAACATGGAGAAACTTTGAAATGTTTTGAAAATTTGTTTAACTTCTATATCCTGTTGAAAGTTGAGGCAGGATATTACAAGGGCTAGTTGCTTTAGGAAAAAAAAAGACAACAGCCGACAGCAAAACTTGATAGCTTGTACTGTGTACAAAAGCAATCAAGATATTTAAAAAATTAATAGACTACAGTTCAAAAAAATTGCATTGGTACTATTTTTAAATGTTTTTGAAAGAAGTCTCTTATGCTTACCAAGGTCACATTTATTTGATTAAAGATACAGTAAATACCTTAATATCAAACTGAATATTCTCAAATCTGCCCTGTTTTTCTGTCTTTCATCTGAACGTCAGGATCATTTAGCAGTAAAAGAAAGCACATAGCATTTCGGCCCATGCCATTTGCGCGACTGAAAAGCTCACTACACCCCAATGACTTCCCTCTCTCTCTTTCTCATCCATCCTCACTTTCACCCCTCCATCTCTAGCAAGTCTTAATTTAATTAAAATATTCCCTCTGCATGCTAAAGCGTAAAGTCTTTTCTTAGTGGAGGAGCTTCATGCAGAGGCCAGTGATAAGATAACAGGGCTTACTAATCAAAACAAGACATCAACTAATCTAATCTAAATCACTAACAATTACCAGCGTGCCAAGCCACGCTCCCTTTTGATCAATGTTTTCTATTAAAAAGTGAAACAATTCAATATTCCGGCAGGCTAATGCACCGAAGCCTCATTAGCACATCGTCCTTGGGATGGAGGCATTGTGAACGCACACACTGACGCTAATTTGTGGTTAATTTACAGCACGAGGACCATCTCCCCTTCATCAGAGCACAGAGGACTTTTGCACGAGAGAGAGACTACGAGAAAAGAAAATATTTTTCTTTGAAAAAAAAAAAATATTTTTTTATTTAGGGCAGCATCACATTGAGGTGCCTTCTTGTTCCTGTTCTTTGATTTCTTATGAATTTCATTCAAGGGCATCTCATTTCCTTTTAAAAATTCATACAGCAAAACGTCTGAATAAATCCGCCACACGCCAGATATTTCATCATGTCCTGAAAACCCCTCCCCTGTGGTTCTGTATGTTTATGCCACTGCGTTTCACACTCTTCTTCCCCTAAAACAGGATGTCAGGAGGAGAACTGAAATGTTATTTGGATGTGGCCTGAGCTTTCCAACGTCAAGTGTCAGCCGTCCTGCAGTACTGAGCTCAGCAGAGCATGTTTATTTAGCGTTTGAGGTTCTCTGACTGGTCACTTCCTACATCACTACCTGGAGTCCTTGAGTAACCCTTAAAGACCTGTCCTGTGTGAAATGAGAGACTCTAGCATGCAGGCTCTTGGCTACAGAATAATATTACTCTCTATTACTTCCTGTCTGACAGGACAAAGGAGCATCCTGAGAGGAGCTGGGAACAGTGGTAAGGACTTACTATACAGGTGTATATGCACTTAGCAATACTCTTTTGGGAATTTTTGGGGAAATCCAGCCCTGGCACTGTAGCCACACAAGCCCACATTACCATGGACACGCACATTCACGATTTACAGTTGTGTATTGTGTACACATGGTGAAATAATATATAAACATTTAATATACGTGACTGGCAACAATGCTTACTACTTTTTAAAGAGCACACGTAGGCCTATATAACAAATTTACACATACAGTAAAGGTATGTGTGTGATTGTGATCTGTGTGTGTGTGACACACATGCACAGGTTCCTCCTATCCTAAGGGTTAAATTAATGGTTAATTAAAGCCACAGTATTAAGAAACTGGCAGCATCTGTGTCAGGGTGTGTCTCTCTCATTGCTGTCTGCACTGGGTCCAGCAACATTCTAGCTTTGAATAAATGACCACACGATTCAGACAAGGGAGAACATAAGTAAGACAATGGCTTATAATTCCTCATCTAACTATTGTATACGAGTGCCTGTAACACAAGCCTATGTTCCACCCTACCTAAGGATTAATTACATACTGTAACCTATGTATGAATGTATTGATATATGAGTAGCTATGTATTCAAAGTAAAGTTCATTACAAATGTCTACAGTACTATGGCTATTGCTATAGGTTTTTAGATGTGTTAGACTACATTGCAAGTAGCCTACAGCAGTCTGTTTATCCTAAATCCCACCTTATCTGCTGATATTTCAGTCATGCAATTCAGTAAAAGGCTAGCTAACACTTGTAACCAATTATCACAAAGCAATGACATTTTCAAATATACGGGGGTTCTACGATAAGGAATTTAAACCTTTTGAAAAGAGTTTGGTTAATTTTACACAGCATTGGACGTAAGAACCCTTTTTTTGCTTTCTTGAAGTTTTGCTGCACCGCCTTTCCTTTTTTTTTTTACAGTCCATTATCTAGCTTTTACTGACAATTAGCTCATGCTGCACTCTCTCCGATGACGTGCTTGATTTTGACTGAACGTCCAATCTGAGTAACCACTGATCGGGTCGGTCGGCCCATCTCGGGACCAAGGCCAGCCGTTGCAGACTGGGCCAAATGCTTAACATTTATTATTATTATTATTATAACCACAGTGAATTCATGCAAGTGATAAAAACCTGTAATCTTTGATAAAGTTAGTTAATAAAAATGCACCTGTTCATTGTTAATTCATGTTCGCTCAGGTCGAATAAATAATATTAACAGATACTGTACAAATTTTGATTTTAATATTGCATTAGTAAATGTTAAAATTAACACTAGCTAAAACTAATAAATGCTTTACAAGTATTTTTCATTGTTAGTTCATGTAAATTAATGTAATTAATTTTAACAAATGGAATCTTATTGTAAAGTATTACCAATAAATGTTTCTTGAGCACATTTGACCGGAGTAATGGCTGCTGAAAATTCAGCTTTGCCATCACAGGAATAAATCACATATATACATTACAATGTAAAAATAAAGTATATATAATAATAAAGTACACACACACACACACATATATATATATATATATATATATAATTTTGTAACTATTTCACAGTATTACTGTTATTATTGTATTTTTTATCAAATAAATGCAGGTTGCGAACATTAAGAGATTAAATCCCAAAGTCCCAAAATTGTGAACAGTCGTGTAAAAACAACAGAAATCTATGAATATCGATATCTAAGCAAAAGTGTGTATGTGTGTGTGAACTTACATCAATAATCTGTGGAGTGTGTGTGGGTGACTGTGCATTAGTGGTGCTTTTGTTTCCAGCCTTCATGGCAGCATCTCTACGGGCCTGTTCCAATAGCAGCCTGGCCCTCTCCTTCAGCTCCTCTTGACGAGACAGGACCTTCTGCAATGCAGAGAAAGAGATTTTATTCAACTTTGAGTGTAACCAAGTTTCACTTTGTATAACCATGATCTGTTTCACCTTCTCTTCACTGGTGTTAGACACTGGGGCGGGTACAACTTCCTGGAAAAAAAAAAACATGACATAAGAACAAATCTGTGGATGCCCCATCACCCTATATGTTGTGCGAGTCAGATTAGAATCTCTTCCAAACGCTATCAGCTTTGCGCTCTCATTACGGGCTCCAGCAAGCAGCTGGTTGGCTGATTGGTATGGCGGTGATTCTGACAGTTGAGAGGAGATAGAGTGACTTTTGCTCCTGATCACTGTTAAGGTATCTACAGGTATCTACACTGTGCAACATATTCAGTAAAACAACCAAATGAAGCACCAACAAACTTAAGGTGGTGCAAACTGTCGCCATGGTAACGCACCTCTCATGTCACTGCTGAGGCCTTGATGACGTCAAAATAAAATCAGGACAAATCTAAGCTGGAAAGTTATTTAGTGGAAGGAATGACAGTGATACATGGCAAGAGTGTGATAAAAGTTGTGCTGCAATACCTGCAAGTGTGTGTGTGTGTGTGTGTGTGAATGTGTATACGCTGTATAGATGAGGAGAGGCTCTCATGCGGAACACGCTATAACCCATGTCAGTATTAGAGCTGCAGGCGGAACGGCCCGTACATAATGACATGCCACTCCGAGTGACACGCGGCTGCTGTCTGTGCCGATCAGGCGTCTCAAAAAATGGCAAAAATATCAAACATGTAAAAAGCTTCAAACTGTTTTATGTGCTTTGATTTTATATGGCAGTTTTCCCATTTAAGCTGTAACTGGTTTTCTGTTGGAAGTGTTGAGGGAATTATTAATTTAACATGCATGCTACCTGTGTTAGTTACCTACAATTGTGTGTATTTACAGTGGGTATAAAAAGAGAATTCCCCCCCCCCCTTTAAAATAATCACATTTTGTTGCTTTGCAGCCTGAAATGAAGACGGACACCGTTTTTGTTATAAAAAATGCTATATTTACTCAGTGCAACTAATAACATCTAAGTGAAAGATATAACACCAACATGTCAGAAAAAAATTACAAAACCAGAATCACTGAATTGGAAAAAGGATCAGCCCCTTATGTCAGTATTTTGTTGAACCACCCTTTTGCTTTAATTACAGCCTTTAGTCTGGTGGGATTTGTCTCTACTAACTTTGCACATCTAGACTTTGCAATATTTGCCCACTCTTCTTTGCAGAACAAGTTCAGTTAAATTTCTTCCACTTCTTAATAATAGACTTCACTGTGCTTCTAGGCATTGATAAAGCCTTTGAAATTTTTTGTATCCATCTGCTGACTTGTGCCTGTCCACAACTTTATTCCGGAGATCTTTTGACAGTGCCTTGCCACCCATAGTTGACCGTTTGCTTCAGATACACTAGCAAGGACTTCTGACATGTTGGTGTTCTATCTTTCACTTGGATATTATAAGTTTCACTGAGTAAATGCAGCTGGATAAAACAAAAACTGTGTCCATCTTCATTTCACGCTGCAAAGCAACAAAATGTGATTATTTAAAAGGGGTGATTCTTTTCTATACCCACTGTATGTTTGATGTTGTTTGCTTGTTTGGTTTGGTCATTTTGACTGCTCAACAGGGTTCTCGCACTTTCTGACCAATGAATTTTCATAATGAGAAAGAAAGAAAGACAGACAGACAGACAGACAGACAGACAGACAGACAGACAGACAGACAGACAGACAGACAGATAGAACATTTTGCTCAGATTTATGTGAATATGTAAGCACGCTTGTGTTGACAATTACCTGAGTGAGTTTAGCAGGTGTGTGTGTGTGGTTGGTCTGGGCACTGCTGTCTGAGGTGCTGTCAGATTCAAAGTGGCGCAAACTCGCTCTCTTCTTCTTGATTAGATCAGTGTCTCTGTTATATGTGAAGCCCAGTTTGTGTGTGTTTGTTAGAGAAGACCCGGTGTGCCACGTGGGTGACCCAGATTCAGTTTGTCTTTCGCCAGGCCGTGGGGTCTCGTGCTGCTCCCTGGAGTCTCTGGTGTCAGCGGCGGTCAACCCACCCGACTGCCCGCTCTCCTTTTCTCTCTCCAGCCTGTGAGACGGGCCACCCATGTCCAGTGTATCGGCTTTGAGGAGTTTTTTCTGTTCTGCAGTGGGAGGTTGGCTGGTGGAGGTCTCCAGGCTGGTTCTGGTGCATTGGGTGGGTCGTGGGTGAGGTTCAGTGACGGTTGGTGCTGCTGGAGAGACACGGTCTGCCGTAGACGCCCGTAAAGATGGAACTACATCTTTTAGAACTTCCCCTGGGAAGGCGGATAGAGAACCAGATCCTCCGCTTGTCATGACTGACTTCACTTCCTGCTCTTCTTTAACACCATGACCACCATTGGTTGCTGCAGCACCCTGATTAGTGGGCTCACGGTGAATGTCGTTAAGTTCGGCGTAGAACTTGTCTTGGTCGATAGAACTGTTTGTGTCCGTTTCAAAGTCTCCAACTTTGTATGTGCTACAACTGCTGTTGGCTTCGATCTGCACAACATTGAGTTCCTCACCGCTGAAATGTGCCCGGATCTGATACAGGTATGTCATCACCGTCAGCTTATCCGGGATTGCCAGCAGAACCATGTCAGATGGCTCCAGAAGCCGAGAGATTCCCAGACTGGCAAAGCCATCATATGCCTGCATACACAAAAAACAGATGATGTTGAAAATAAAGCATAGACAATAAAGGACTGTATGAAATGAAACAATAAAGTAAATAAATAAAACAAGAACTGGTGGACCAAAAAAGAAGGATTGATTGAAGAAAAAAAAAAGGATTTAATTTCAGTTGTGTTATTCCTTTGTAACAAACTAAAACAACACTACAGCTGAATATAGGGTGCAAAATTTACTTTAAATTCTAAACTAAACTAAACTAGAATAAATCTGTCAACCCAATCATTCATCAAAATAACTAAATTAAGTCTGGGTCAGACAATAATTCTTCTAAATTAAAAATAAACCAAAAAAAAAAAAAAATCTGGATCAGACAATTGTTCTATAAAATGAAAAATAAATAAATAATTAATAAATTGTAAATAAATGCATAAACAATAGAATATATGACAGAACATATGACAGAGTGATCGATAGAGACAGTATGATAGATACGAACTGATATTTTTAAAATAAAATAAAACTTGTCAACCAAATCATTCATTAAATTAAATAAACAGACTCATTCTATAAAATTAAAAGTAAATAAATAAGTAAATAAACAAATAAATAAATAAATATGGATCAGTCTATTCTATAGGGTTCTAAATCTATAGACCTAAAATAAAATAAAAAATGAACATGTTGCGGGGTTGTTTTTTTTTTAAAGAGTCTTTTACAGATTTATTTATCAAAGTCAATTATTATATTTGGATTATAGTGGGTGTTAATTTGGACTACTTGAGGGAAGTTGGAAAGGGAGGTTTAAGAGAGAATATATAGCAGGCTGTCGGAAGAAAGGGAAGGATGAAATAAATATGAGGTGGGATGGGTAGTGCATTAGTTGAAATAAAGGTGAAAGGGTGAAAGGGACAAACGTTGGAGGGTGAGGGGGTGAAAATGAATGGTTGGGTGCAGGGTAAAATGGTAAACTATAGGCTGTAGAGTGGGAAAGAAGGTCAAGGTACAGTATGGGATGAAGGAAAAAGAAAACACAGGGTAAAGGGTGAAAGGGAAGAACAGGGCTTGTAGGGTGATGGGAGGGAGGGACAGTTAGGGTGTAGGGTGCATGCAGGAATTAGATTTGGGATAAGACAAGCTGGGATCAGTAGGATGCGGCAGGCGGTGACAGCTAATGTCAAGGATGGTTCTCCATGATAAGAGAGCACGATACCAAGAAACACTAAACTAATCCTGCCTCAGTCTTATCGCATACATCTCCCACTCGCCCTCCTTCCATCTCTCTCACTTTCTCTCTCTCTCTTTCTCCCCCTTTCCGTCACTCTCTCTCTCTCTCTTTCTCTCTCTCAGCAGTGAGTATAATTGCACTGATTTGTCCGGTTGAGGAGAACAGGCAGATAATCAAACAGCCAAACTCAATCCCTGATCAGGAGATAGAGGGAGAGAGAGAGAAAAACGGAAGGAAGAAGTTAAAGTAAACTGGCTGACATTATCGCGATAATCCACCGAATGAATGAAAAAAAGTTACTTTCTCTTTCTCTTAAGAATTTGAGAATACAACAGTATAAAGAAAAGCCTACAAATTAACCTTCTGTCTCGCCCTCCCCCGATTCGCTTTATCAGAGCTGCTATCAGAGTCGAGCTGATGGCCGAGAGAATTTCACTCTGTTGACAAATGTTGACTATTGTCTCAACCTCTGCCGTTTACCCATCTACTGACTTTATCAGGTTTGTCCCCTTTATTGCCGTGAGTGAGAGAGAGAGAAAGCAAGAGAAAGGGTGGGGAGGGATAATCAAAGGAAAGCCTATTCTCAATTTACAATTAATCACATCTTTCTTTCTCTCGTGCCTTCTCGTTTGCTGCAGGCTAACAATAGCGATGGTGATGCAGAGCTTTGCAGAGTGAGGGAAATGTAAGGTACAGACAGCTGAATAGAAAAAAGGGGAATGAATAAGGGTGGGGAAACAAAAAAAGTCTGCAGGTATATGTTGTTTGGGGTTTAGCTCTAAAGAAAGAGTGTATAATTGGTGGAATGAATGAAACTAAAGTGTCTGCTGGAGATTCTTAAACTTGAGCTACATTCACACTGCAGCTGAATGTGACCCAAAACAAAATAGTATCTTTCATATGTGAAATAAAAGAAAAAAGAAAAAAAAGAAAAGAAAAGCAAAACAGTTTGTGACCGGAGAGTATAAATGAAACATGAAAGAAGTCTCCTATATGCTCAGCAAGGCTGCATTTAAAAAAAAAAAAAAAAATACAGTAAAAACAGTAAAACTAAAAATTATTATTGCAATTTAAAATAACATGTTTTATGTTTTAATATATTTAAAAAAAGTAATTTTTTTCTGTGATAAAGCCGAATTTTCAGCAGTCATTACTCCAGTGTCACATGATCCTTCAGAAATTATTCTCTGAAAACACTAATTTAGTGCTGAAGAAACATTTCTTCTTACTATCAATGTTGAAAACTGAAATTTGTGTTACATTTTTCCAGGATATTTCGATGAACACCAAATTGAAAAGAACAGCATTTATTTGAAACAGAGACATTATAAATCATTATAAACGTATTTACTGTCAACTTTGATCAATTTAACATGTCTTTACTGAATAATAGCATTAATTTATAAAAAAAACAAAAAAACAAAAATCGTACTGATCCCAAACTTTTACCGGTAGTGTATAAACATATAATAATAATAAAGGAAAAGGAAATATACATAGTGAATCAAAGGATAAAATTATATATAATATTTATTTATATTTATTATTAAAGTAATTAAATTATCATTATTTTAATTTTTACATAGATTATGAAGAGTGTATGTATCAATGTTTATTTACAGAGAGCATCAAGCTGCCTGGGAGAGGGAAAAAAAGAAGAGTGTCTCTGTGTGTCATTGCTTTAGTCTTCAAAACAACAAATCATGCTTGATTAAAATAAATATACCATGTAAACAGCAGTTTGTGTGCAAGTGTGTGTTACCAAACACATCCAGATGAATTAAGACCAAAAACATGCTGCTGATGTACTGCATTAATAACTACAAAAGCCATTTATTCAACTGACAGAAATGTGCTGTTTGCTCTCTATCTGTGTATAAATGATGCAGCGGCACTAATAACCCGTGTGAACTGTGTAATTGTGTGTTTAAGACTTTCCCTTCCTGCTCCGGACGGTCAGCCCCTCCCCCACGCTAAACGGACAATGAAAAGCGTTTTGTTTTGTGAATGACATCGCTGAATGATTGACAGGTATCCATCGCTGTCAGTCACACACACAGCCAGAGGGGCTTTTCCCCCCTGTCCACACATTTATCGAGGAACACATACATGCACGTGCACACGTGCGTGCACAGATCAGATATCATGGGAAATTACAGCTGGTCTCTCTCTAGACACACACACAGAAAATAATTCTTTTCACTGCCTGTATGACCAAACCGTCCTCTCCTCTCCCCACTGCTATTGATTGCTCTTATCTGTCATATTTCAATGGAGATTATTGCAATCATGGCTGGGCCAGAGAGGGTCGCGCTGCTTCTATCAAATGGAAATGAATGCAGTTTATATATATGTGTGTGTTTGGGGCTGTATAGAGAGTGCTCTTAACCTCCTCATCTTGGGATAGACATTTATTGTTGAAAGACAGCGAAAGGACGCACTCTTCACTGTGTTGGAGAGAGAAAAACTGTGTATATGATAGTCCCAGAACAAGAGAGAGCAGGAAATGAACTCAGGAAGTGACTGCAGGTATTGAGTGTAGGGTAAAGTGATGATGGATGAAAGGAATACAGGGAAAGGAGAGAGTGAGGAGCACATTAAATACACCTAATAAAGTCTAAATGGAGTTCATCTGCAGCGCTCCAGAATACAGTGATCGTTCATTGGAGCGGAATTACAGAGGAATTAAGTTTTAAACATCCACAAATCCAAATAGATTCCAAACTAATCCAGGAAGCAACTCTTCAGCAAATATACATTTGCTCCGTATCGTGCACTGCTGTGCATTGTGTGTGTGTGTTTTGAGAGAGAGGAAGAGAGATGCTTGGAGTGATCCTTGTTGGCACAGCCACCTGGCGGTTTATTTAAACAGGCATTTGAGAGCTGACAGCAACATTCACACCTTCCTCACTCTCTCAAAGCTCATTCGTCATGCACATCCCACTGAAAATTCCTGAATAGATGGAACAAGGTATAATGTAAAACAATAACGGGAGAAAGTGACTAAAAGAAAGTAAAAGAAAAAAGGAGGAATGGGAGGGGGTGCAGTGCAACAGATTCTGTCTTTTTTTTTATAAAGGTTCCATCCAGTGTCACATGATCGTTCAGAAATCATTCTAATATGCTGATTTGGTGTGGATCAAAATGCAATTACTGTATCCATATAAAACTATTGTTAAAAAATAAAAAATAAATAATAATAATATTTCAAAAGTCTATAAGGGCTTGGGTTTGGTGTAGAGATTATAAGTATTATAAGATTATAAGTGCTTAATTTAAAACAACAGAAGTTAATGGGAGGTCAAGTATATTTACAAGTTTGTGTGTGTGTCTTCTGTTTGGACCACCTTGGTCCAAAGTGTGTGATTAACATCCCTTTATTTCTCTTCCTTCCCTCCCTCTCTTTCCTTCTCCCTCTGTGGAGAAGCCTGTAAAGTTCATTTATAGCATGTTTATGAATTATGATGCTATCTTACGACTCCCAGGTGACTTCCTTCATCCACACAAACACGAGCAAACACGCACAAACACACACACGCTTTCCATCAGTGTCAGCAGGGGAGCCGCGTTCTGAAAGTGGCAATTAGAGAACGTTGGGTGGGAGTGAATCAGAGTTATAACAAAATAAATCACCTATGAGGAGGATTACTGATGCACAAACAAACGAAGAGAGGAAGAGAGTGTGTAGCATTTACCTTTTTGTTGTTTTCTTTAATATCTTGAGGATTGAGAGCCTTGTAGTCACTAGGAGGGAGGAAAGAACAGCAAGAGAGAGAAAGTTAGCTTTAAATATGCGTCTCATGTAATGGCTGTAACATGCAATTTCACAGCTCTGCAATCAACACAACTAATAGAGTGTGCGTGTGTGCAAGCAAAATTAGTCACACACACACACACACACACACAAAACCTTTACTCAACCACTCAACACATTAAACGTTTCATCTCTCATTCTCCATCACACTACCCACTGTGTGCCTGGGGTCTTTCCTCTTCAGCAGGGGAAACAGTAGTGGGCTACTCTAAAAATGGACAATATCCTTCATTTTGCTTATATCATAAGCCTCAGCATTCACTACATGTCATTCAAACCTTGATGTGGGCTGTGTACTGTCCCCTGGGGCACAATGTGCTTTAAAAGCCCTCTGAGGACTTTCTCTACATGAAACAGCATTTATAAACACACTTCACTTCTGTAACAAGCCACATTTTTAGTTAAACTGCATATTAAGCTGGTAATACTGCACATTTTATTCAGTTTGATTCTATCTTGAAAAGTATACTACAATATTATTAGTTAATACTTCTGCCTGCATTCTTGGTTACAGCAACAGAAAATTCATTGCAGAGATGAAGAAATTTACTTTTTTTCTGGAATAATGGTCACTGATCACTCATGCACTATATGATAAAGCGTGAAGCAAACAGCAGGTTGTCTCTCAGGTTGTGTGAATAGTGCGAGTGAAAGGTGCAGAGAAAATGTCAAAAACGTTGTCAATAAATGTTTCGTAAAAATATCAAAGATAATAAATCAGTCAATATCTTCCTTAAAGGTGCAATAGGTGATTGTCTTCAGAAATTTTTTTTGTTATGCTGGTTGAAAGTCGTTTCATATCCCGATAGCAATCATTAAGTTAAGTGGTCTAAATGTATTTGTCTGTATTTATATATTCTGTGGAAGGCGTAGGATCAAGAAATGTTCGTCCAATCAAAACGCTTTTTAATATGCTTTCCTACCTGCCTGTCAACGTATGTATTAGCATACCTCTGCGCACCCAGTTCGCGCAGACAGGATACGTCATCAGCACGTTCAACAACCCGATCTTTCTTCCTGGTATTGTAGTACTTTTAAAGATTTCTCACCGGTGAATGACACATGATGTAGCCCAGCGGTTAATCCAGTCCTCGCGCCAGCTCGTTAGAAGTGAGCTACGTGCATGAACTGTGTTCCGATCGATATCCCTACACAGTGTTCATTGCTCCCTACTCCCCTGAGCAGGGGAAATCCGTTGAAGTTTACTTCACTTCGGAACATGGGCTGGAATTGGGAACCTGATAGCCTATTGTAGTAATGTTGTCTCTGGTCTGTGAGAGTAAATGCGTTCAGGGGGCGTGGCTTTTGCTCCCTACTGCCTGAGGGGGGGAAATCCGTTGAAGTTTACTTCACTTCGGAACATGGGCTGGAATTGGGAACCTCTGATGTAGCCTATTGTAGTAATGTTGTCTCTGGTATTCTGGTCTGTGAGCGTAAATGCGTTAAGTGGGAGTGGCTTTGGACGGCGATTGCAGGTTCGCTTTAAGTGCTATCAGGCTAAAATTAGCATTTTCCAAGATCTCCTACTGCACCTTTAAATAGATGGCGGCCAGATTCCTGGTACTTTAGCGTATGCTAAACCCAGAGGGTGGCTGGCCGTGGCGCTGTCAGCACTGTGATGAATCTGCTGTAAGTGTAGTAATTAAGGAGGATTTGAGTCATTCCTGATGAGACCAGACACAGAAATGTTCAGAAATAAGACAGAGGGATTAAAAACTCTCCATAATAAACCATATTAGACCCCCCACACAAAGTGAGATTCTCACAGAAGGGGAGAGAGAGAGGTGAATTAAGAGAGTTGTGTATATATACAGTTTAGGGCTGTCGCTATTAATTATAAAAACGTTATTGAGTAATCTGATGATTCAAAGGCATCATCAAAGGCAACAACTGAAAATCATTCACTCACCTTCCAAACCTCTATGACTTTCTTTCTTATGTGAAACACAAAAGACAATATTACAATTTTCATTTTTGGGAGAGGTATACCTTTAACGTGGGGTAAGTTGAGTCAGCACCCCATGCTCTAAACATGGGTACTGCTGACTGAACCACCTCAAGAAGCACTTCCTGTGTGTAATGATGCTTGTATAAAAGTGTGTATCGTCATGAATGTGCATGGCTTACATTAAGTTGGGTCTGAAGTGGTGTAACAGGGCACAGAATGCTAGTCCATTTCTCCAGGAAGTGGTGAAGTTGGTGATTTTGACGCCTCTATAGTTTTTCGTGACCTCACGGCACCAGGCCAACAGGGACTGACTTGCATTCGGCCTCCCACCAAGAACAGGACTAGGAATTGGACTGGGCTATAGAGAAGGAGAAAGAGAGGGAAGGATGTAGAAAAAGAGAGATTAATATGTGCTATTGAGATTAAAATTATTAAAAAAATTAATGACATGTCAGCTTTGACTTGGAAATGAACATACTCAGATGTCTGGATCAATACATCTCACAGACTATTTATTTATCAAAACACTAATAGAAATATGTTCTAAAATATATTACAAATATATTAAATATACAAGATTAAAAAAAAAGAAAGAAACTTTTTTATTTTCATTATACACAATAGGAATGTGTTGCATAACGTATGCAGACAAGGGAAACAAATGAGAGAAACACAACTTCTTGTAATTATACGGAAACATGAACTGTACACTAAATTAATAACTCATTTAGCCCACGCTTTGACCATTTTTTCAAATACAGACTAATTTTCTCTATCCCACACACACACAACCCTCTTATTGTCCCTTTCTTCAAAAGTCCTTAAATTCCAATCAAGAACATCAGATCCAACCCATCTCTCTCCAATTAGCTTTGTAAACTCAGCTTTGTTAAAAGTCGCTTCTGTTGAACCCTCTGTCTAATTTGAACAAACACACACACACACACACACACACACACAGAAAAATGCATACAAAAGACTTACATGCTCATTCTAATGAGAGCTTTGGTCTGTAAGGAGTGTATGACCATGGATAATGAAAACACGTGATTAATAAAGACCAGCCTTTGAAGCTGTATCAGTCTGGATTAAGAGTCCAACTAAACGGAGGAACGAGAATTCTAATCCCGCAAATCCAGAAACACAAAGCGGCAGAACCCCTTCGCACCGGGAGTCTGGCCACTTTCGGACATAATCCCGTTAAAAAAGGAGCCGTCGCGTTACGGATATGGTAACGCTCAAAATTCATATTCTGTGGTGCAGGCGCACGCATTTTTCTCCTCACAATAACTTATAATCAAATAGCCCTAGACAAAACTTGCAGCTATCTGATGAATGCAGCCCAGATAGATTCCACATCTAAATACAAATCTAACATGTTATAAAAGAGTGCTCATCCAGCAGAAATACATTATCATAGGACAGGTATCTGTATGGATCTGTGTGTGCAAAGGAAGAGAGACGCTGCCATTCCACTGATAAGAGTGCTATAGGTCAACTGGTCAAGATTTCACGCATGTACGGCAGCTTAACACCGCCCCCTTTTGGACAGAATCTGCTACTGCAGGAGGATTCAAGGACGCACAGGCTTAAAAAATGCTTGTGAGGGGCCCAGAGCAGACTTATGTAAATCACAGACCAAAATTCAAAAACAACAATGATATTATAAAAGGGAACCGTGACAACCTAAAGGTGTGGTTTGAGTAGATTGGCTAGACGCTGAAGCTGTAACTTCCTTTAAATTCTTCGAATGCTTGCCTCTTAGATTATCATAATTAAATGCTAAGATCGGAACGAATGCCAGGGCAAGTGTGTTATTTTTGTGTGTTTATACATCTGTCTGCACAATCTGAAAGGTTAAGGTTGTCTTGAAAGAGCAGGAGGGAAAAGTCAAGTGAGGAGCCCTTGGGGCTCCGAGAGCCTTTCTACTATCGAGAGAGACATGCACACACACACACACAAACAGACTTATAACAATGCTCAGGATTCCGCCACAACAGTAAACACAGATCAATACAAACAAATTCCCAACAATGAACAATAGTTATTAGGAATGTTTTTACATCATTTGCTGTCATGTACATTTACATAGTCTAAACCTCATTTAATGTAGAACATAACTGATAAGCAAAGCTCATTTTGTTTTATTCTTCCTTTTATTTTACTGTTGTACCTTTTGTGACTGGCACAATCTGTTAAGTGACATCAAACTAGGATTCAAGAGTCTCGCTTCAACCATTTAATTATGAAAAGCATATTCCCCTTATTAAAGGGTCTCATATTCAATCAGAGATCAACAACTGTGATTTATCCAGAGCAGAAACTAAGTGTGATGAACTGAATGGACTAAACAAGTATTCCCAGCATACACTCACATGCTACATGGGGGTGGGGAAGAACACGTTAAGCTCCACACAAATGCAAAACCCGCAACCACTTATCCATGTCACTTTTCCGGCATGCATGATAAGAGAGCTGTAAGTTCCTGAGGCAGTCTTTGCTCCTTTTAAGAGATGTTTGAAGTAGCGGTCTAATTTCAGCTCAATAATTACCTGGGATTACCGGCCAGGTGCTATTAAAGCAATTAGAAGACAACAGCCGTTTAGGAGCGCTCTTTAGGCTAACAGTACGCTGTGGCACATTTACGCGGCGGGAGGAAAACAGTAGCACTGACACACCAAGACACGTTTAAATTCCCAGGAACCATGGCTGTTATTTCATTCATCCTCCACCTCTGTGAGGTGGGTTGATTCTAAAGCATCTATCTGTTTTACAGTCAATGACTGAAATGACCTATAAAAAACACTTAAGACTCACTGTTCAATTTTGCTAAACTTGCCACACTTGCTAAAGTATTCACTGAAAACTAATGAAGTGTTCCCCAGTAAATTACTGAATTGTTCCTCTGTATAATACTGAACTGTTCCCCTGTAAACTACTGAACTGTTGTGATGTTCAAATATAAACTGCTGAACTGTTCTCTTCAGATATACTGAACTGTTGCATTGGTAACTGATAAAAATATAAACGACTGACTCACTGCAAACTTTATTAAATTGAAAACTGAATGCCTCAGATATAAACTGCTGAAATGTTTCAAAACCTTTTTAAATATAAACTTCTAAACTGTTCTCTTTTCAACAATACTGTTCAAATATAAACTACTTAATATCTAAACTGAACTGTTCTTTTTTAAAAAGCAACTGCTGAACTGCACTACTGTAAACTGTTGCAAAAACTGCTTAATTGTTTACATGTAAACTGCTAAACTGTTTGATCGTAAACTATAGTGTTCATTTATTAATTACTGAATTAAGTAAACTAAACTTGTTTAAACAAACTGCTGAACTGTACTATTGTAAACTGTTTCAAAAACGGCTTGATTTTTAAAAAATGTAAACCGCTAACTGTTCTGTTGTAAACTACTGTTCAAATATAAACTACTGAATTGTTTAAATATAAACTGAATTATTCCATTTAAACAAACTGCTGAACAGTACCATTGTAAACTGCTTAATTCTCGCGAATGTAAACTGGTAAACTGTTCTAATGTAAACTATACTGTTCAAATGTGACCCTGGACCACAAAACCAGTCATAAGGGTAAATTTTCCTAAATTAAGATTTATACATCATCTGAAAATTGAATAAATAAGCTTTCCATTGATGCATGGTTTGTTAGGATAGGATAATATTTGGCCGAGATACAACTATTTGAAAATCTGGAATCTGAGGGTGCAAAAAAATCAAAATATTGAGAAAATCGCCTTTAAAGTTGTCCAAATGAGTTCTTAGCAATGCATATTACGAATCAAAAATTAAGTTTTAATATATTTACAGTAGGAAATTTACAAAATATCTTCATGGAATATGATCTTTACTTAATATCCTAATGATTTTTGGCATAAAAGAAAAATCAATAATGTTGACCCATACAATGTATTTTTGGCTATTGCTACAAATATACCCCAGCGACTTAAGACTGGTTTTGTGGTCCAGGGTCACAAATATAAACTGCTGAACTGTTTCACTGTCAAATTCAGGGTTCAGATGTAAACTACTGAACACTTCTCCTGTCAATCACTGAACTTTTCTACAACAAAACATCAGAATTGCACTGAAATTACAAACTGATCAAAAATCTAAATTCAAAATGATCATTCCATTTCATCATTCCATGATGAAGCAGTACTTCATTGTTCGAACTGAACAAAAAACAGTTCTGTGGAAACTGTGTAAAAGTTCTGCCTTCATTCGCAAGCTCACAGCACTGAGTGCACGTTCTTACTGAACTGCATGTATCTACTGAAACAACACTGACGGGGATTTCTGGTGTCACATAGAGCGCGTGTACTTATCAAACGCTGCGCTGTCTTGCCCTGAGCAGTGGTCGCGGGGGGAGGGGGGTGTGGGGATAGGAGGAGAAAAATAAAAGATTGGCAGCGGTGTGTTTCTGTGCTGGAGGACAAGATTACAGTGCTGTTTCTTTCCACAAACAGTACATATTAAAATGAAGATGCATTCATCACTATCCAACACACACACACACACAAAGGAAGGAAAAAACAAAACAGCAAAAAAAAATCATGCAGCACATTTCAACATCTGCCAAAAATAAGACGGAGACAGAAAAGATATTCATTATTCATGATGGCAGCGAATGTACACACACACCTGACACATGGTGGAGGACAGGGGTGAGGAGGGAGGAGAAGGTAAAAAGAGATGAGGAGGGGGAAAACTTAATCTGTGTTGAATGAGAGTAGGAAAGATGAAGGGTGAGAGAGAGGACGGAGAGAAAGGGTTTGGCAGAGGAACTAGGAGAGGTCATGTGATCAGCACGGTAGTCTTATGCTTAAAACCGTTGATCTGAGCAAAAAAAAACTCTTAATCAACTGTCATTTATTGCACATTCTATTAATGTGCTCTTAAAATGAAATTTTCCTGCTGTCACACTAAACATTTTAACCTAGAGACCTCTAGGGCCCAAACATATTCTGAGAAATTCAACAGAAATGCAAGGAAAAAAAAGACATCATTAAACTGATGCAATCACACACACAGGGCACCAAAACAGCGGAAGCTTCAAATCACACACATACTCTTTAAAAGTTGTAATCCACTTAAGGTGCCTGTGGCAACATCTATCTATGGCGTGTGTGTGTGTGAGGTTAGCACTCTCATAACTCTCTTAAACACGAAGCATACTCTGGTCTTAGAGAGCTGACCCATTGCATCAGTTCAGATTTGGGGCGGTCATTTGACTCGTCAAGATGTGGTCCAATTAGTTCAATTATTTACTGTCTTGTACCAATGTGTTTGCTTCCTGTAATAGTTTTTCAGTTATTCAACTGCACCTTAAATCTAATGACTGAATTTTCCCTAAACTTGCATCTCTGAATCTGGCTTTACTTTTGTTTCTAATTATCTTGGACATTCAATTGTGAAAGATTCGTTGAACTGCTTTGAACCAAATCAAAAGCTCAATTATAAAAATGAGAACTTGTATGGAACATAATGCCACAGGAACGCATATTATAGACATTAAAGTAATATCAAATTACTATTATAATTATACAGTGTAATTTTAAAACAGCAAACACTGAAGCCCGCATGGAAATTCAATCACAAAGCAGCGGCCTCTCCAATAGGCAACATTTTGAAGTGGAAGAGATTGTCCTATCTGACAAAGATCAAAAAAAGGAAGGATTCTAGAAATCGTCAACACAATACAATCTTTCAGATCAGAAATGTACGAAATTTGCAAAAAAAGATTGTAACTTTAAAAGTATTCATATCTTTTGCTTCCTTAAAGGGATAGTTCACCCAAAAATGAAAATTCTGTCATCATTTACTCACCCTCATGTCGTTCCAAACCTGTATGAGTTGCTTTCTTATGTTGAACACAAAAGAAGATATTTTGAAGATTGCTGGTAATCAAAAAGTTGGTGGCTACCACTGACTTCCATAGTAGGAAAAAAAAAAACTATAGAAGTCAATGGTAACCACCAACTGTTTGATTACCAGCAATCTTTTGTGTTCAACATAAGAAAGCAACTCATACAGGTTTGGAACGACATGAGTAAATGATGACAGAATTTTCATTTTTGGGTGAACTATCCTTTTAAAGACAAAAAAAGATGTTTTCACCTCTACTCAAACGACCGCAGTTTCATATGAATTTCATCATTTCAAACTTACCAAGTTTTCTTACAGAAATGAGCAAAGTTCATTTGCCTAAGCTTGAGGCTGAGGGGGAGTTTTTTGGGCCTTGTACAAAAACACAAAATATGCGAGCATGACTAAATCACATTTCCAGGGCCTGTTTCCCATGCTAAGCTACACGGCTTTAAAAATTTTAACACAGCAGCACTTGGTAAAACATAAGGAAATTTGGGAGGATACAAGCAAGTGCAAATCTCCCGCACACGCTTGTGTGCTATACATGTGTAATGTGGTGTAATCTAACGTTAGAGGCGGTAAAAACACTGTCTAAGAGGCATAGCCCAAAACTCTGAACTGTGTAAATGAGCTTTATCTAGTGAGGCCTGCACACGCGCACGCACAAAAAAACAGTATTGAAAAGCAAAAAAGGCGACTGGCACGCTGTTAGCTCTCTGATGGAGGGAGGCAGGCATTCACGAAACATACCGAATGACTCAAATCACTGTAACGCTAAACATCATCAATATGCTAACATTTCTGGCAAAGCACACCGAACTTAACAACAACCTTCAAATTACCGCCACGCTAAACAAACCCTAAAAAACCATGCGATTTACTGAGGCGAATGTAGACATGAGAAAAAAAGGCAAACAAACGTATAAAAGATTTTTTATAGTGTTAAAGCTCCGTTGTTAGTTAAAGCAGGGATGAGAGGGTGTGTAGAGCAGGAAAATCTAAATCTATACAGTGTTAATCTGCTTTAGACAACACTCCTCAACAAACAAATTACAGGAGGCGAAGTTCAGCGATCTGCTCTGATAAAGCTATCATTTATCAATGAATCCGCAATGCACACGGAAACTCATTAAGAGCAGAGCAGCAGTAGAAGGAGGGAGAGAGGGATGAGGAGAGGAAGAGAGGGAAACATCAGGTGTGCTATGCTCCGCTCCGCCGTCAGATCGTTGTCCGCGGCGGTACGGTCTCGTTGGCAGATGAGAGCCCTGATAAGCGAAAGCAATTAAAAAGAATATAATTACAAAGTCGCCCCTATCTGAACGAGGCCTTGATCAAAACACACCCACATCAATACGTCAGCCAGAGTGTGAAGGGGGATCGATGGAGTCAGGAAGGAAGGCTTTTACTGTGGCACGTTTCACACCATCAAACAGCATCACGCATGAGAGAGACGCACTCTTAAGCTAATGAAAGACACAAAAACACAACCAGCAACAAAACGCCAAACTCTAACAAATGCCAGGTTTTCTTCACATTAAATGCGGTGATTCACAACCAGCGGTACACTAGGCGGTACTTGGAAAGATTTTGAACCCATACAGCAGAAAAATCAATTAAAATAATTAATAGTGATTAATGCTTTAACTTTTTTATAGGCTTGTTCATGAGGAATGAAAAATGAGTGTGTAACGTTGCTAAGATAGTTCACTAAAAATAAAAATTATGTCATGACTTACTCAAGGTCATGTTGCTTCACACCTCTTTAACTTTCTATTTTTCCTGTAGAACACTAAAGAAGATATTTTGAAGATAGGGTGTTGTCGTCCATACAATGAATGTTTGGTTACCAACAGTGTTCAAAATATCTTCGTTTTGTGTTTTGTGATATCAGAACCATGAATTCATTAACAATCACTACCACTCAAACGTTTGAGGTCTGTACGATTTTTTAACATTTTCAAAAAAAGTGTCTTATGCTCAGCAAGGCTGCATTTATTTGATCAAAAATACAGTAAAAACTGTAATACTGTGAAATATTGTTACAATTTTTAAAAACTATTTTTTATTTTAATACATTTTATTTATTTATTCAATTTATTCATGTGACGGCAGTCTTCAGTTCACATGATCCTTATTAAATTATTCTAATATGGTGATTTTGTGCTCAAGAAACATGTATTATTATTAGCAATGTCAAAAACAGTTGTGCTGCTTAATATTTTTGTGGAAATAGTGATTTCCTTGAATGGAAGGTTCAAAAGATCATCATTTAATTGAAATACAAACCTTTTGTAACAATGTAAAAGTCTTCACGGTTACTTTTGATCCATTTAATGCATCATTGCTGAATAAAATACAAAAATATTTATTTCTTAAAAAAAATTAAAAAAACTCTTATTGACCCCACACTTTTGAACGGTAGTGTAGGACTACCCATATATATAAATATATCACATACATATTCATCCATCCTGATGAACAACAGTGAACTTCACATATATGCTGAGGTTAAAGGGATCATATGATGCAATTTCAAATTTTCCTTTCTCTTTGGAGTGTTACAAGCTGTTCGTGAATAGATAAGATCCCTAAAGTTGCAAAGACTAAAGTCCCAAACCCAAAGAGATATTTTTTATAAAAGTTAAGACTTGTACACGCCTTCCTAAAACGCCTCGTTTAAACACACTCCCCCCACATGTCTACGTCACTGTGTGGGAAGATTTGCATAACACCGCCCAAACGTTCAC
>NW_015653466.1:516205-519126 GCF_001515625.1 Sinocyclocheilus rhinocerous | reverse complement strand
TTATGTCCCCACTGGCTGCAACAAATGCCTCGTTTATAATGGGTTTTAATGTTTTTGAGTCGTCGCTCCGGCCGGGACAAGGCATCACAATATGGCAAGGGGCGTAATATTTCCGTCACACGCTTGAGGTATTCGGTACAACGCACTGGATAGCTGGCCAATCAGAGCACACCTCGCTTTTCAGAAAGATGAGGTTTGCAAAAATCAACGCGTTTCAGAAAGGCGGGGCATAGAGGAGAAACAATAATGTACAGTATGTGGAAAATAATGTGTTTTTTGAACCTTAAACCGCATAAACACATTGCATTACACCAAATACACAACAATGTTCTTTTTAGCAACATCATATGACGTTGAACCAAATAAAACAGAGGTCTTTTACATGTGAATGTCGTAAAAGGTACAGTAAAAGTTTAAGCCTACAGTTCAGAGAAAAGGTGGAAAATAATCATTTAAAACTAAATTATGATGCTAAACTAACCTTGACATTATGAATGGACTCAAACGAAAAAATAAATAAAAATAATGACACAATGTCAAGTTTGGCCCCTTCAAGAGTTCCACATTTCACCTACATTAAAATAAGGGGTATAATGTGTGTGTGTGTGTGTGTGTGTGTGTGATGGCAGAAGTTTTCGGGGTTGAAAGGCAGAGGTTGAGGGGTAGTGGGGGCCAGTCATCAGTGGCTGTTATTGATCAGTGCTGGGTGGTATGCAGAGGACTGTGGGTAAAAGGTTCTCCCAGTTAAAATGGGTTTAAGGCCACACACCTTCAGGAGAGGAGAGACCAGGAGAAGATTAATCTAAAGTTACTCTCTCCATCTCCACCATGTCATTCAAACTGCCCTCGGCCTTAAAACTTCTCACTCACACACACACAGGCCTCATCAGCTCACACACACACACACACACACACACACACACATATACACTCTCCTGATCCTTGTGTACACAAGCGAACACACACAAACTCACTTCCATACACATACAATTATCAAACGCGCACACACCTGCCTCGTTCACATCAAACATGCAGAATAAGGTGATTTGGCCAATCTGCGGCCAGCCAACTTCTCCACTCAAACAGGTATTCTTTATAGAGATTACACTAAAAATTTGTTTTCATTTCTCCGCAGCCTTTTTTCTCATTCTCTCCCTCTCGTGCTCCCTCTCTCTTTCTCTGAAGCCAGAAGTGTAATCCCTGGCAGATAAAACTAAGGACTTACAACAGGAAGATTACCGAGAGCTTTGTAGCCTGTGTGTAGCAAGTCAACGTGGGTATTGGAGAGCTCTTCAAGTGCTTAACTCATGAACTGAGCTTACACACATACACATACACGCAGGAGAGGAGGATAATGATAGTGGTATTACAGTAACGGGTTCAAAACACTCACACACACCTGGCCTGATGGCTCGAGGACTCTCTAAGCAGTGAAATGCTAACTGCCATGCTGTGAACTGCTACAGATCCGATGATGGGGACGCAGAGGCCGTTTAAGAGGTAAATGAGGTCCGTCCAAAACCTTCTGGATTGGGAACAAGTTCTACGTTTGCCCAGAATCTGATCAGGATAGGCACACTGAGCCAAAGCACACACCTGTACAAAGTTTTCTTGAGGTAAAGCCAGTACACTGATGCTTGTGACATTCTTAGAGCACAAACATCCTTCACAGATGCTTTGAGGAGGAAGATGAACTCTCTCTCTCCTTCTCTGCCCAAATAGCTCTCACTTTATTTATATTTTCATCAAATGGAGAGATTTCACAGATAAAAGCTCTAAGACATTCTCTCTCTCGGTCCTGAGGCCTTAAGGTCTTAAAGCATCTCAGATTCTCAGGTTCTGTCCTGCATCACTCAGCGGTAGAGGGCCGGCTGAGGGAGATTATTCTGGTAGAGTTTCACAGATTATGAGGGCAGTATTGGGGTCTTACTGCCCCTCTGTCAGTAGGGGTTTTGTGGCCTCTCCTCGGCTCTCTGAGGTGCCGGGCGGTCCATGTGCAGGAGCGGAACCCGGGTCTCAAGCTGGGCTTAAACTGTGCTCCCCCAGCCTTGGCCCAGGGTTCAGAGGGGTAACTGGACCAGGGTGAAATAGGGAGGAGAAAAAAACTAGCTTGGCAGGGTTTTTTGTAAGTCTAAGCCACTTTTTTCAAGAAAAGTGGTGTCATTTACAATAAAGGCAGAGGAAAAAGTATTGTTACATTAGTTAATTCACATGAAAAAAAAATTGATCATGAAAACATGAATCAAAAGGCATAAACACATTTCATTACACCAAATATACAAAATAATGTTCTTTTTAGCAACATCAAAAAAAATTATAATATAAATTATGCTAAATTATTATAAATTAGATGGCATATAAATTTGTGTATATTGTAAAAACAATAATTATTTTATGCTTAACGTACTTATATGTAACAATATATAAAGTATAATTTATAAATTATATATATATATATATATATATATATATTTCTAACACGCCCCCACATATCTACGTCGCTATGTGGGAAGATTTGCATAACGCCGCCCAAATGTTCACGCAAAGAAAGCAGGTGTAACTTTTATTCTCGCTGTAGTATTGTTGTTGCCGCCGTCATGTCGTGAAGGCGCTGTGTGTTTCGTTGTGAAAGCGAAACTACTTTGTTTGGCCTTCCTAAAGAGGACGATATCTGCTTCGTCATGCCTGGGAGCTGATCCGTGCTGGTCACTGAGGAAATGCAACAACTTTGCGCTGTGGATCGCCGGATCAGCTTTCACCATGGACGAAGCGGAGTCCAGCCCGGGGTCGTCACATGTGATTGCCGCAAGCATCCTTCGTCGAATCCGCCGGCCGCGCCGTTCTCAAGCCCGCCGCCTCTGCTCACTCTAGCCCTCCGGCCGTTCCTCACTCTAGCCCCCGGCCTCTGCTCACTCTAGGCC